>NW_027093874.1:600000-813725 GCF_028858645.1 Bipolaris maydis
AGTCGTGTGCAGAGTGGACCGTCGTCGATGTTGGGTAAAGTGACTCAAAGATTTGCCCAACCCACTGTGTGAGACCTTGGCCCCGCCGCTCGCGCGTGGGGCAAAATGCGCTAGTCTGGCTTGGGAAAGACAGTGTATAGTCGACGTCGCTTGCCTATGTGAGGGACTTGAGCGAGTGCAACACCCAAAAGAAGTGGTAAACAGAATGGGAAGGCGAGGAAGTTGTCACTTGGCTTGTATTAACAATGGGATTGTGGAATAACAAGTTGTCATTCCTTTCTTTATTTCTGAAAGTATCTACTAGAAGACCGTGTCACCCCCATATCCTCGATCCACCCTTCATCGAGTGAAGAAGATTAACCTGATTAGCACATTCCTTCCATTAACACCACCTCCAAATTATCAGTAAGATTGGAAATCAGCATACAAGATCTCCAATATACCCTCCCATCTAAGCCCCCAAAAGCGCCAAGACAACACTTCCAACAAGCACAGTACCAGCCATGTTCTTAGCACCCGTAGCAGCGTTGAACTCAGGCGAGGTATAAGGAGGAGAGTAAGAAGCACTGGGTGATGCACCGGTTCCCGTTGGGAACACAGTACTGGAGTTGGCGTGATGCGAGTGTGAGAAGGTAAGAGTAGGCGCAGCCACTGGAACCGTCGAGTTGACAGGGACGTTGTAAGGCGGCTTAGTCGTGGAGGTGGCGGTCTTGGTCTCGTGCAAGGTAGCAGTCGAAACAGTCTATTTCGTCAAAATTAGATCAATCAATAGCGAGACAGCGGGGTCCGTGTAAACAGAACAGGTGGCTTACAGTCGATTTAACCGGGATGAAGGAGACTTGGACAGTCTTGTCGAGACCAGAAGTAGCAGCAGAAGAGTGAGCAGTTGTGCTAGGGATTGCAGTCACAGTTACCGTGGTAGGAGGCGCAACTTGAGTCACTGTCGTCGTGTCGCACGTCTTGCTGTGCGCGTCCGGCACGCCGGAGATGAAGGTGACAGAGGTGACGAGGTGGATCGACGTGACTGCAGGAGCGGCTCCTGAGGAGAAGGCGGTGCTAGCAACAGCGACGTTGATGAGTGCCGTAGCGGCGAGGAGGAGTGACTTGAGCATAGCCATTGCGGTTGGTTGGTAGTGGTTTTGAACGAGTGTGATTGAAGACTGAGAGTAGACTTTTGATATTAACGAGAGTAACTCTGGTGGAGGTAGAGAGAAGAAGAGGATGTGGTCCGCCGCTGCGGGGTATTTATCGTCGAGGGGGAGCGTTTGCTGTGTGTGGTGGACCGTGCGGTAGTGCAGTGAAAGTGAAAGCAAAGACTGCTGGAACCTGTTGCGCGATAAGCTCGGAGATTAGAAAAGTGGCAGAGGATTTCCTAGTCAGTCGAGATGTTGCAAATTGAGGGTGATGGGCTGGACATGAATGGTCGTTCACTCAAACCAAGTACTAAGGTGGCTAGTAGTGTAGCACATCAGGAGTGCCCACACTACTCGAGCACAGCAAGTTGAGCTTTAAACAACAGACATAGTATTACTAGCTATTAGGAAATGTTGGTAAAGGCTAAAAATGCTCAGAATGAATGCTAGCCATCATCAAAACGCCAATGCCCTCCACTGTACAACAACATTCCAGTGTCCATATGATACAAGCATCCTGCATTACCTCGGAACCCACCTCGGTCCTCTGCGCCGTAACACACCAATTGCTATCCCAACTCCATATCGCTTACTGAATACTCTCTTCCAGTCTAAAGTCTGCGGCACCCCCCTGCACTCTTTCAATCTCATTCTGAATTGCCAGCACCCAATGGTCGCGCTCTGCACGTGACCGAGCCCTGAAAACTACGCTACGACCTTTGCTACCCAGCTTGGCCACCCTCTTCAGCTTGGTCCTCTTTCCTTCTTTTCGATTCTGTTCACCGCCCCCAGCGCCCTCTTCGGCACGGAACCAACTTTTGGCTTTTCCATGCCAGATGACAAACGTTGTCATGACGTCTTCGTCCGTTGATGTCCAGCCATCTTCGAGGTAGATGCGCGGAAGTGCGTGGTGCCCTGGCTTGTTTGCATCAAAAGTTTGATTTTGATATAGCAAATCGTTCTCGGTGAGAAGACCAGAGTAGATGTAGCAGTCTTTGAGGTCCAGATTAGCCATTCGCTCATGGTGTATATGCGCGAGTTGTTTTCCACTTCTGCTTCGGAGTACATCACGGAAGATGAGAAGTGTACCAGCAGTGAGCATGACGCTACACCGTGTAAAGGGGGCATGTATACGAGGCTTGCGGTAAAGCATTCCGCTCATGTGAATAGATCGGCAACAAGCGATGCCGCACATGTTGTAAAGCTCCGGCGAAGCAAAAGACTGCGTTACCTCCCATTTGCGAGCGAATTGACCAACATGCGCTTCAGTTTCTTCATCAATTCTAAGGGCACTGAGGTTATGACTGCGTGTAGATTTGTAGAGAGCAATATCAGATGCAGTGCGATGCTTCCAGTACTTGACAAGGGCGCGGAGATGCTGTATCCACTCTTTTCGACGGGCTTTATTCGCAGCCTGATGATCACGTTAGCACAGTATCCGAATAAACACCGTACAGACACATACCTGTAAACGAATGATGAGGCCATTCTTCATGACCAGCTCAAGGGAACGATCAAGATCCAGGTCATTAGTCACCCCGTCGTTGTTCATCGAGTCATCAATGTCTTCGTCAAAGTCCACGTCCGAGCCTTCCTCAAGGTCCTCGTCAGCAGCACTAGCGCCCAATCGGGCTTTGCGGACTTTGACGACGTCAATCAGGTTAATGTAACCGTCGCAATTGAGAAGATTCTGTTCTTTGCGCTCAGCCTCATCTGCTGCATCCTCATCGTGCAGTCGCCTGGCCTCGGTTGTCCCAGAGTGACCCTCTATGAGCCATTCAATCTGACCATGCTGCAGGCTGTATGGGTTTATTGCCCAGCTGTCTGGTACCGTGTCTCTAACTCGATCGGCTGTTGGCACTGCTGCGTTCCCTGAAGCAGGTAGCTTTGGCGGCGGCGGCGGAGTCGCTTTGGTCGGACGAGAAAAGACCAAGTACTGGTCATGACTAGCAAAGTACAGTTGTTTGTGGTACATGAGTCCTAGGCGCTTAGACCGACCCCGTTGTCCAGTAAGTCGAATGAGGAAGCCTTCAACTGGGACTGGCTCGGTCAGCGTCTTGTGCTTCTTTCGCGTAACGGCAGTTGTGGGGTAATGTGTCTTGGGTCGCAGTTCCAGCTCATGTGATTTGAGCATGGCAATAGTGCCATACATCTTGCGTTCGTTGGCCCCGTGTATCCATTCAAGCCGGTCGTAGCGCTTCCAGGCAAGACCAATGCGCTGGTCCTTCATCCATGATGCTAAGACATCGGCCCATTGTGGTTCGTCTTCCAGTTGATCCAGACAGCGTCGTATCAAATTCTCTGCAACAGCTTCCTCTTCTTGCATGGTTTTTAGGAGAGCCTCTTCGGTGTCATCTGCGCAGTGCACTTTATTCTGAGAAGATTCTAGCTGCGCAAAAGGATTTACTATGCTCACACTTAGGCTCATGTCGGGTATGTTGATTTGAAGTTCAGAAGCACGTTGCCAACCAAGTATGTTCCTGATGAAGGTATACCATTCGGCAGCGCTCGAGGCAGTGCGAGCTTGCATGATAAAGATCAGAGTCTCGGGACGTCGTGGCGTTGAGACGACGACAGTCTTGTCTAGCGCAGAATATAGATTGGCCTTGCTGGTCTTGCGACTGAGTGGAATTTCATATTCCGCCTTTTTGCTCGCGCCTGCATTTTCAATTTCTGGAATGACTCGAGTCTGGTAGAATTGCAGCACAAAATCAGCACCATCAACGTGACTGTGGCGGCAGACAACCATGTACTCGCGCCACTTGTTCTTGACGCGAGAAACGACCCTTTGGCTGACGTTCTCATCAAAATCTTCCGGAACCTCTGCGGCAGCATCGACACGAACAAGCATGCGCTCCATCTTGACAACGAGCCCCTCTTTGATATTCTTCCGTCGAACCCTGGTACCTGCTCGCTGGACCGTCATCTGCGCCTTCTTGGCTTTTAGGTGAACAGCTGCACGCCTCGAATTTTCCGGGACATCGAATTTGACTAGATTTCGCATACTCGACTTCTTGCGCGTCAACTCTCCTTGTGAGGCGTCTGCATCCCTTGCTTGCCCAGAGGAAGAAGATATCATTTCAGACTTTCTCCTGACCTTGGCCAGAATGCCTTTGGCGGGTGGATTTGGATTGACTTCAGCGAGAGCGGGTGCCTTGTTGGTGTCAGCGTTGGGCAACAGAGACGACGTTGAATTAGCATCTACAGAAGCAGCTCCAGTGGTTGACGTAGGATGTTCATGGCTCTCTATGCTGAGTAGCGGGCGCTTGCCTAGCGACTTTGATCCTGGTTCGCTTTCGTTCGAAGGGACTTGTAAGCCGTTTTGCTCTACCGGGTGTTGTTCTTCCAGCTGAGGGTCTTGGTCTTCTGTGATTTCACTATTGTCTGGCTCTGTTATTGGTATAGAGGACGCAGTGACGAATGTCTTTTCGCTTGACCGTCGTGTTGTTAGTGGAGGGGTGGGGATGTCTTGCTTGTGGCCGTGGTGGGCGTCGTCATCATCGCTGTCCCCATCCTCGTCCTCAGGCTCAGAAGGCGCGTCGACCCAGTGCTCTTCTTCCGCTTCCGTCACCACATCCTCTCTCTGCTCTGAACTGCGGGGTATTTGTAAGGCAGGTGGTGATGCCGCAGTCGCAGCAGCTTTTCCATTTGCGCCGCTTGCCTCGGACAACTGCACATCTCCCTTCTGCCCTACTTCTCGTTCCCTCGTCTCTTCCTCCTCGGCGTCGAGATCTTGAGGCTGAGGGAAGCTATGCTGGAAGAGGGCGGAAGAACTGGGGCCTTCAAGACCGCTTAGTCGTCGCTGGCGAGCGTCGCGGGGGTCCGAGGAAAAGGTTCCGGCGCGGGTCGAGTAGTTGATGCGCAGATGGTGCTTGTACCAGTCGCTTCGATGCTTGTTCAGCCATGCTGTCTAGGCGGAGTGTTAGTCTCTGCAGGACGCCACCGGGGCAGGCAGCTGGGGAGAGGGCGTACCGGGATAGGACCGATGAAGTAGCGCCTCGAAGTGAGGTGAAGGTGGTCAGGCGTGGCATGTTGCTAATTCTCGTACTCAGCCTGGGGCCTGCATAACATGGCAGGGATTGCATACCAATCTCTGCGCAGTATACGAGTCTGGCGGCAGGTTGGCCACCTCAGGCTTGTGCCATGAGTGTCGCTCCTGGGTGGGCATTGGACGTGGTCTCCTATATCGACTGGGCTGCTGGAGGCGCGCTGGTTCAGAATCACGGTAGGCAACTGGGACGCGACATGGATCTTCAAACAGAGCACACTCAGCAAAAAGAAAAAAGGCAATGCAAGATACACCTGCTTTTCACGTCTGCAGCTTCACATGGAGAGGGAGTGGCAGCCGCAAGGCCAGGCTAGCGGTTACGCGACTAGGGAACAAGCAGCAAGGCGGGTTTTGAGCCATCGTCATCGCCAGAGCACCCCGGTGTCAATCATCATCTGTGCCTCTAGCCTGTTTGGCCTTGACCCCAACAACCACTCGACCATCATCAAAAATTAGCAACATGAAAAGGGCCACTCCTCAGTACCTGCTGCACAAAGGCTAGCGCCGCGACAAATACGGCAGTGCAATGGAAAGGCACTGGGCGGCATAGACCGCTCATCCACCCCGCCCTTGGTCCCTACCCCACAGCATAATCTGGTTCCAATTCCACCTAGCGAACCGCCATCTGGCTGGCTCTAGCCAGATTCCAAGTTAAACTTTGGAGAAGCATAGCAATAGCATCGCTTAAATGCAGTGGGAGCTTGGTACAGAAAAGCGCATGCCAGGCCAGGCCTCCACCCGACCCCTATCATGTTTCCTTCCATTTGCCAAGTAAGATCTTGGTACTCCGACAGGTTTTGTCATCCAGCTACACGCATCCTAGGCAGAGTTTTATTGATCAGTTCAGTAGCTCCAAGCATTTCGCATTAGATGGTTTTATTCTCTCATCAACATGATTGCCTCGAAAATTGGAATAGAAATTCGAACTTGAACAAATCAGGCAGTTCTGACAAATGACACGACCAAGTTGTGTTCCATTCATGTTACAATCATGTCTGGCCCTATACTTACTCGTACTATTACCTAACGAGAGACAGCCCCTTTCCTTGCTTTTTCTCCAAGACCTCGTACTCGCGCACGGCCCCACGAGTCCTTTTCGCTGGCCTCGACAAACTCAAGAACCGATGCAACTCACATGCGACGTCTAGCCGGCAGCAATCTATTCCAGGGCGCTAACGACACTCAGCCCGGCAGTTTCACATCTCAACATACCTGTTACGGTAATTCCTCCAAAATCTGTTGATTCTCGTCTCGGATGATCTCCTTCGTGGCGCATGCTTGCGAGGGTCTTCCCAGTAACCACGTTGTCACCGCTGCCTTGTGCATCCGTGCTCTATAGCAAAGGAATCATTATCCTGCACTCCATCTGACTAATATCTCTGTTCCTTTGCTGATAAGAGATACCTTGTTGTCCACGGCTAGGTCCTGCATGATGCAGACCACAGCTTTCTATGTGGCGCTCAAATCTCTCCTCTTGAATCTACACACCACATCCGTCTGCACATTGAAAGAGCAATTGTGAACCTTCCACGGCCGGTTGTGTGCCATTTCAAAAGTAAATCGGCGCAAGGTCTCTGCCGTTACTTTGTAGATCTGTGTCAAGGCAAGCTATGCACTGTCAGCGCGGGCGTCTGATAGCCATGCCCAGAGCCACTCACAGGTTTGCCAACACACGTCCGCGTCCCGGCCCCCCATGCCAGGATTGCCCTGTCCATTGTCCGTGTGCGTTCTTTGCTCTCAAGCCATCGCTCAGGCTTAAACTCAAGTGCGTCCTCTCCAAAAATACCAGTGTCATGCTGGACAATCGCCGGATTCATGCCCACGGTATAGCCTCCTGGGATGTATTTGTCACAAAGCGTGAGGCCCTGACTAGGCGCGTATCGAGGCATTGACACTGAGAATGCGGGGAATAGTCGCCCAGCTTCTTTCACTACCGCTGTCAGGTATGGCAGTGTACATGCCTGACTGTATTGCACAGGCGATGAAAGGCTGCCATTCTCAAAAGCTGCATCAACCTCTGCACGCGCTTTCTCGAGCTTCTCAGGATTCTTCATGAGAAAATACATTACCGAGCGCATGTTTATCGATGTGCTGTCCGCGCCGGCCATGCTACGCTTCGTCAGCACAACATGTCGTACTTCCATGCCAAGAACACGTACATTCCTACCCACATATCGGACGTGATTTCCTTATGCGAGTAATTTACTTTCTCCCCCTTTTCTTGAACAATTGCTAAAAGCTGAGAGACTGCATCAGGCCGCTTTCCCGTCGCCTCAAGAGACCGCTCAGTCGCTACCTTGGTCTCTTTGATCGCCGTCTTCTTAATATCCTCCACCGCCAGCACAGCCCTGAGCAATTTCGGAATGCAGACAGCAATAAGAAGTAGAAAGGGCCTTGCATAGTACGGTGTCACCGTCAAGAGGGTAAGAAAAGGCATTGCGAGATGGACGGCATGAATGTAGCCGTTGTAGTCAACGCTATCACGCACAAACCCAAACGCTTGGCCGAAGAATGCCACTCCAATGTTGTCAAATGAGTACCTGTGTACCCATACTAGTCAGCAAGGACAGCATTTGGATTTTCGGTAATGCAACCAGAACTCACATCTCCAACCAGAGCCCAAAATCAAACGCCTCCCCACTCTCCGCAAATCCTCCCAACTTTTGCATAAAAAGCTCCAGCATCTCATCCAACCCCGCCTCACTCTTCAACACACTAGACAGTGAATACACGCCCCCTACAATCCGCCTATACGCTGCGTGCGCCCTTTCATCCGTCTGCGTAAACAAATCCGGCTGCGAGCCTAGTCCCTTTGGGCGCCACGGCACATACCAATCTGTTTTCTGCAACGCCTTTTGAACGGAGTAGATAATGGGCAGCGCGCTTGGATCCGCGACTGTGACTTCATCGGGCGCAATGCGTACAATGGGGCCGTACTGCGCGTGTAGGGCCCGCGTTGCAATGTCTATGTCACCGGTGTAGTGGTGATACATCAGCCATGTTCGCGATAAGCACGGCCAGAGGGGGCCGGGAATATGAGATAACGGGTGCAGATTTAGGGTGTAGAGGATCCAGAGGAGAGTGTATATGATGAGGAAAAGGGGGATGTAGGTGAGAAAGAAGGAAGGGACATCAATAGGACTCGGAAGCATTGCTGATGGTATGGTCATGATTTCTTGCACGGTTTTTCATGTTTTTTTAGAGATAATAGAGAGGAGAAGACCGGCAGTGGGGACTTCAGATTTGCTTTTATTTGGCTAAGTGGATGGAGCGAAGGAATACATGCATCTTGTAGCTTCCATTTTTCACCCGCTAATGAGCGGCACTTGCACTGGTTCTGGACATTTGGTCCGCGGTGTATCAAGATCGCCAATCATAGCTTGGAAACAAGTATTGTTGGATGATAATGCTTGTTGCTTCTGTAAATTGGAATGAACTACAGAGGAAGGAGAGATGCGAGTCGTGAGACTTGAGGCTGATGTCGCCAGGCGAGTCAGTATTTGAGGTGATGTCAAAATGTACCAAGCTATATGTGGCTCATCGATACGACTTTCTATCTGCTCTCTTCTGAGCCCACATGCACATTTCAAGAACGCGTTTTGTCATGAGCCGCAGTCTCTTATACTAATATCGCTTGGAATAAACAGAAAACGCGCACGCCTACTAACCCTCAAAGAATCTCAACAAAATAAAACAAAAGTCTCGCCTCCGGAGAAGTAAAGAAACCCTTTGTGATCTCGCTCGTGTACAAGCTTTTAGGGTCCTCTTGATATCGCACATCAATGCTGACAGACAGTCGCGCTTCATCGGATGCTTCTTGAAAGAGCTGTCGCAGTGTGTCCGCCGAGTGGATGTAACGTTCCACATGTACGCCGACAGGAACCAGTGGAGGTGGAACAGGGACTGAATGACCTTGTAGACCACCAGTAAGCAAACCTGCTATCCAGCTACCTTTTCCACGTGCTAGTTGGAACATGAGCTTTATTACTTGCTTCTGCTTCGCCCAGTCAAACGCATGCAACAGCTGCGCAGAAGTCACGATATCCCAAGAGCCTCTGGTCGTGTCAAGGACACCAGCTTCTTCCTCTCCAAAGATATCTGCAGTTTTGAAGCATGATTTGGTGACTGCGTGGTCTTGAAATAGTTCGTGGCCGACAGTCAGGAATTGCGGAAACTTATCTACTCCCAGAAGCTGATCAGGCGATGCGCCATCGTATATCAGCTTACGTATATCTTGACCAAGGCAAGTTCCCAGATCGATCAAGGTCGGCCGGAGACTCTCGCTTCCAAGTGTCAGCCGTTTGACGATGTGATTGTACATTGGATGTTCAGCGAGCCCAAGGACAAGGAACCAGAATTCGCCAATTGTTCCGATCGGTAGGGCCTCAAAGGCTGCGTCACGCTGAGTTACTTCCATTAGCATGCCTCGAGATACCAAATGAAGTACTTACGATCCGGTGGATATGTTCTTCTTGAATGTATCGTGGAACGCTCCCATACTCTTCCAACAACGTTTGCATCGATTCGTTGAGCTTGTTACCTATTTCCGGCATATACCACGGCAAATTTTTCAGTTCACCGATATCGCCAGTACCTTCGGAAGTGGAGTCAAGACTATTCTTCGCATGATGCGATGCCATGTTTCGTTCGAGCGCCATCAGTTCCAATTTCCAAACAAAAGCACAGCTCAGAAGCCATGCAATCGAAGCCAACGTCCAAGTAGTCGGGTGGTCTTGTAAAGATTTTAAGAACTCTTCGTTTGTGGTGTTCATGGCAAAAAGGGGTTTCGAAATGCTTGGAAAGGAGAAGTGGCAACAAAAGACTGTGCCGCTGGCGATCACCTGGAGTACCCAGTGTATGCGGGCTTGGTCATCACTGCACAAAACACGAGGCCGGTTATTATTGTCTCACTCTCCATCACCACACAGCTTCATGAGTTTGCCTCCTTCAAGGAATAGGCGTTGGAGCCTGGCGTGGGGGCCAACAGGAGATTCAGCCAGTTCACTTACAAAAAGTATTTTAGGACTGAACATGATTCGACTGCGATTCTGCCTTTGAAATCAGCCTTGTGTCTCCTCCTACGGTCCCAGTGCTGTGGTAACACTTGCAGGTGGTGTTACGACCTACAGTATCTTCTGCAGCTGCCCAGCGTACACAGGGATCTCGCGTATTCTGCCACAGCAAGGACAAGTCCCGTTATGCAGGGTAAGGATTATACAGCGCTAGACAGACATACGTGGCTAAGCGTACATGAGAAGCAATGCCGAAATGAATCCTGTCTGATTCTGTGCAGCCCAATTTCAGGCATCGATAAGACAAGATCGAATAAGATCAGAATACTGGATTCTCACCCGCAGTATCATCCGACAGCTCACGGGCATGAAGAGAAAATTTGTAACCAAGTATAGACTACATGTCACAGCTACCATCTCATTCAACTCAGCTCACGGCCCTTGTTTGTCGCCTTCGAATACGAAAAGGTGTTTTGGCTGCAGGCTTACTGACTCCTGTGCCAAAGTGACTCGACTTGACCGGCATCTCACACCGGGGGTCGCACAATTCAATGTCAAATAGGGATGTCAATACAGTCGTCACGATGAATGTTTCTGCTTTTGCCAGCTTGCGACCAGGACACATTTGCGCACCGCCACCGAACGGGACGTATATGCCATCGAGACCCTTTGCGGAAAATTGCATTTGGTCGGACTCGCAGGACGTGGGGCAAGTGTCTGGTGGCTGTTTTCCTGGTGGATCGACAGAGGGAGAGGCGTCTGCATCAAGCTTACATGTGCCCCGCTCCGGACCGTTACTGGAGATATCAATTGGCATTTTGAGAAAACGCTCCGGCACAAAGTCTGTCAGTGGGTGTGCCGATGCAGCATGGCTATTCGTCTTCCATAGCGCAGCGTCCAAATGCGGCACAGATGAGCAGGTGAGTAAGACACTGCCGGCAGGGATCGACCACTCATTTATCTCCATGTCGCGAGTGTCGACAAATCTGGTAATAAAAATATGGGTCCGCAAACGGAGCGTCTCTGCAAAACAAGCTTGGAGGTATGGCTGAGTGAGTAGGGCCGATAAGTCGAAATCAAGTAGTGGTGTGCCTTGAATTGCGTGGCTGTCTTTGGTGTTGTGGCTGCTGGTTGTGCGTCCTGCATTCAAGCATTCAGCTCGGATACGCCTCAGCCGTTCCCGAGAGCGGAAGATCTCGACATTCAGCCAATAAATGGCGGAAATGGTGTTGGAGTTCGAACTAGGAGGGTGGTCAGCGAAGGAGCAAAGACAGCCAAAAAAGTGAGGTCTGCAATCGCCATCACACGGCGCTTACAAGCCAATTTTCCCTTGTCTTGCAATCAGTAGGCTGGAGAAACTTACGCCCATATCAAGCCTAGATCTGACGCCGCGATCGCTTGCACAGACCATCCATCGACGTCGAGCAGATCCATCTTTGCCATCATCGACGGCGAGGCGTTATCCGCCTCGTCACCATGACTCCCCTGCTGCTGCTGCCGCCGTCGCTGCAACAACAACCTCCGCCACTCCACCAGACTCCCCAGTAACTTATCCCTGACCCTATAGGCCCCCGGAAAAAACCAAGCAGGTGCCCCTTTGGTAATGGCAGGTACCCACTCATCAAACGACCAAAAGTCGCTAGCAAACTCCCCGTCCACCTCGTCCACAAGTAACCTGCCACACAAGGCCTCAATCGCAGCAGGCGTAACCTCCCTCGTGAGAAACTCCCACAAATCACTTTCTTCAACCCACTCTTTTCCCTCGGCTATGTCTTCCCATATCCGCATCATCCTCTTTTCAAATGCACACTTAAATCTGTCAATTACGCCTGCTACTTCACTCCCTTGCAGCATGTCCAGCAGAATCTTCCTGTCTCGATAACAAATCCTATTCTTCCCCTCTACGCGTGACCCTGGCAGGGGAGTAGCAGCGTACCCCGAGTCGTCCTGCTGAAATAGCTGTGCAGCGCGCTTGGGCATGCCGAAGAGCTGGCTTGCGATGAAAGTCTGAGCGTGCGAGGGATTCGTGTGCGAGCTGGATTTTAGCAAGCGGCGGATGTTGTGGGTGCCTTGGATTAGGATTGGGTTGGTGCCGGGGAGGTGGAGGCGGACTGGGTGGCTGATTTTTGTTGGTCAGTTTTGATAGCACTGTGACTTTGATGTTGAAAGCAGTACATAGGGGGGGGAGGGGGAAGTAGATGAGTGACATACGTGATTCCGGCCAATAAGGCATACGGGTCTGTGAGAAAATAGATTGCATGTCCAATCAACGGGAGCCTGTACGAGAGCCATGGCGGTGTCCTTTTCTGGCTTGTTTTTGGGACGAGCATGGTGGAGGAGAGGAAGTAGTGGTGTGTGAGTAGTATCACAGCTGTAATAAAAAAGTGTATCAAAAACGCCATTATGAATTTTCTCTTCGGCAATATAAGAATATCAAATAAGCAGTACAAGTGTACTCTGCATGGGAATGATCATGTTTCCTTTGGAATCAATCCCACCTTTTATATCTGGGCACTGCCCTTGGGGGCTGGCGGTATCTCTACCGGAGATAGACGGGAGGGGATATTGGATCGGGAAGGAGTTGGAGTGGAGGGTGTGACGCTGTGCCATGTTTACGTCAGAAAGTTACCCTTTTTTTCTTTATACACGGTATGAGACAGGGCTTTATTGGTTGGTGTGATAAGGAGGCATATAAGACAAGTGATGCCTTGTATCAAGGGGTGTGAGTGAGTGAGATGAAGTCATCACATCAGTGACATTTCATTGCACAGGTGTGCGAGGTAGGCAGAAATGCAAGGGAGCGTTGGATTTCATTGGTATAGTATGCAGATTATCATCCTTCTTTTTTACAGTGAATTGATTATTTTTAGAAAGGAGTGAGAGTAGGATGCAAAAGAGTGGTCTACTGCACACCGGAAAATGAACCACACAGTGTCACACGAACCGCAGCCTACGCAGTCTTACCCCCTTTCTCAGCTTTGATTTTCGGCACTGCCCATTCGATTGCCTTTTCCCAGCCCTGCCTGTTGTTGAATTTGGGTCTGTATCCGAGTCTCGTTTTGATCTTGTCGATGCACAGCGTTCGCTCCATGGTCAGGAGACGTATAACCCACGGCGTGAGCTGGGGCTGCTTGCGGCCGAGGGAGAAGATCCAGTAGAGCCAGGAGCTCAACAAGGCGAAGGTCTTCATGAACCAGATGGGAATGCTTCTGACTTGCTCGTCTGGTACTGGGGAGCCGAGGAGCTCGGAGACGAGGCGGGAGAGGTTCCAGAAGGGGATGTGCTCATCGTTTGTGACGAAGAAGGCTTCACCTTCGATTTTCTTGTCTGCGGGGAGTGGTTCGGATGTGGAAGCTTCAATGAGCGCTTTTACGATGAGTGTCTGAGCGTAAGTACAGTTCTCCACATAGCATGTATCGTAGAGGTACGATTTGTTGCCGAAGCGGATGTTGGCGCGGCCGGTGAGAGCTTGCCTGGTGACATTGGTGGTCATTTGGCCATCACCAGGGCCATACAATGCGGCAGGCCGGATGACTGCCGTCAACATGCCATTTTGGCGGTTTGCAGCGAGTACGAGCTTCTCGGCGAGTGCTTTGGTGTGCGAATAGTATTCTGGCTGGTTGGGAGAGAAGAGTACGGGCCAGTCTTCGGTTGCTTCGATCATGGGATCATGCTGGTTGTGGACAACTGATGAGCTGGATGTGTACAGGAACGCGCGGACGGTGCCGATGGCTTTGGCACATTCGACTATGTTTTCTGTTCCGACTACGTTCACCTTCTCCAGAACCGAGCGGTTGACTTCGAATGGGCTGGGGGAAATCGTGTGCAGGACGACTTGAGGTTTGACTTGGTCGAAGATCTTGGCTATCTCATCGCGCTGGATGATGTTCGCGGTGAGATAGGTGGCGTCTGGATTGCGATTGCGCTCAGTGTTTACATCGACGACGAAGATCTTGGGGGTTGGCATCGCGCGAGCGAATTCCCGGACGAGATTGTGTCCAAGGAAGCCGCATCCTCCAAAGATGAGGACTGGGCCTTCAATTGGAATGTCGCTCATGATGGAGGTTCTTGATGGCCAGTGGGGTGAATTGAGTCTTGTGGTGCAGTCGTGGAATCAGTATCTTGACTGATGGTGTGATGGTGAGAGAAGAGGATTGAAAAGAAGCTTTTAGCAAAGAAACCGCAGCGACGCGGTCAAGGCGTGGCAAGGCAACAGCGACCCAGCAATTCCCACACAAAGTGAAGGAGCAAACGCAGTGCAGTCTCTCCAATCACAGCCAATCATACGATGCTGTGCCGCAAAGTCCCCAGCCCCCCTTTCACTTGCACAAACGTCGGACCACAAACTAAGCGAAAACAAGTCTCTGGTACGTACTCCCTTCTAGATCCGCATTGAGGCCACGCAAGCCTGACAAGAATAGGTGCGCGAGGGTATGCTAGGGGGAGCCCTTTGATCAAAGGAAGACGGTGCAGCCCCAGGATCCACACGCACACTCAGTCGACCAACGCTCTTTGGCGGGCTTCTCAGGTGGGGGAACCCCCGTCCCGGAAATACCAAAAGAGCGGGCCCCCATGAAGTAACCACGGCGCAGCGGGATTACAGACGCAGGCTAAATTAAATGCATCAATTAGCCCGCGATAAGCAGCAGGAGGCAAAAAAGCTTTCATCCTGAGCTTCATGCTGTGCCACATTGGGTACCGACACACTGTTTCTCATAAGCACAAATGCTGTGGCGGGGTGTGTGTGTGTCCAGCGCTAATGCTCAAAGAGACATTGCTCACTACTGGAGCGATGCCGTGGGGGCGGTCTCGCAGCATCGGGCGCTGATGGGGCATCGCATGGTTATTGGATGGATGGCAGCGGGGTCTCAGAGCTTGTGATAGCATCATGGTCGATTTAAAACTATTTGTGGATGAAGCTTGTACGCTGCGAGCAGGCCTGGGTTGCATTGCGTCTGGCCACATGGACCGGTGAGGGTGCTACTCGGCCAATCTCATTCTCTTTCCAGCAAACTTGGATAGCTGTCTGGTTGTATTATCCTTGCTACTCTTTTTCAGTTCCAAAATGTCTACTGGTATCATGGAGAAGGATCTGGTAGCTCAGCTGCAATAAATACGCTTCTGAATTGATTCAACGAGGGGTATTGTGTAAGAAATGAACGAATTTTAGACCTAATACACAAGTCCGTCGGCTACTTGTAGTTGGCCAAGAAAAATTCTTGGGCCAAGGTCTCCAAAAACCTCTTGGTTCCAAACTTGGGCAAGCATACAAGTTGGAGCCAACCTCCTGATCAATATCATCGCAACAGAGACCTACCGACTATATGCGGTAGAGGGTTTCGCAGGCTCAATGTAGTCTTTAGGAGTCGTAACAAACTGTAGTGGCACAATCTGAGGCTTTGAGGCGTTGCGGTATGTTTTGTCGTGATATACATCTGAGAGCGAGTCCTTCGACGGCGTCCTTTGCCCGCTGCTAACCAACCTTGTCCGAAGGCTGGAAATTCCGCTTCTGCTGCGCTTTACAAAAGCGGGTGCAAACACCAGACAAGGCGCAATAATGACTGTGTTCATCTCCACAATCGTCATCTCCGAGGTCAGAACGGCCGCCCAGAAATGATCAGACTCGTTGAGATTCCGAATCGACCAACCCATGCGAACAACACTGACAATACATGCCCTTTTCCACGATTAGCTTCGTTTCCTGAAATGATACAATGTTCGAAGAATGTCTTACACTAGACCTACTCCAAAAACAGCACCAACTCCAAGCTTCCTCCGGAAATCCATATTCAGCTTCCACACCTGCTGCAGCGGGATTACCAGAATGTAAAAGTCGATAAAGACATTGACAGCAGCTTGGATAGTCACCACCTTGTTGACTGCTTTACAGAACTGGTTCGTCACAGCCGACACACCCATGCAGAGCACTGCCTGGGCAATCTCGTGGCCCATGAACGCCGCAGATGTAAATAGCGTTAAGAAGATACCAAAGTAGATGAGATGGCGGGTGAATTCGACGACGTTGAAGAAGCGGAGGTAGAGCAGCAGGACGGATAGTTTGGCAAAGCAGATACCGACAATGTATAGTGTGGATAGTTGGTTGAGTTGCTGTAGCAAGTTAGATATCAGTCATAATCTCTATGTAGGAAGAAATAGGAATATACCAGTAGCCTTGAATGCGTTAAGGTGACTGCGCGAATATCCCAAAGATGCCTTCCATATCCAATTCTGAGACCTGATCCTTTTCATCAGCACCATACCACACAACACCACAACGGTCATCACTCACCCGAAATCATAAGGCCGCTATGCGCAGCCGAAGCCATCGTCGCAATAATACACATCACTATCCCACATCAGCACCAACACAAGAACAAAAGAAACTCTTTTTTCTTCGCCTCACCTCCATCCCAGCCAACTACATCCTTAGACGTACGCCGCGCCACAAACCGCACCACCACCGCCAACACCGTTGCACTCAAAAACACGGCGTTCATAACAATCAACTCCATATCGCGAGTCTCCGGGTTCACAAAATTCGACGTCTGCCCCTCGGGCGGCGGCATCGCAGGTAAGTTCCAGATGTAACCCGGCATACCTCCAGGTCCCGTCGGCAGCGCAGCATCCGGCATCGTCATCGCCATCTTGAAACGTCTTGACGCACTCTCTTTTGCGTACTCTGTGAAAGAGAGAGAGAGAGAGAGAGACGTGCGAAAGGGAAGGAAGTGAGAATGTGATAGTAATAGAACCAAAAAAAATGGTCTTTCGTCGTTTCTCCGCTCCAAACTCGTGACAACAACAACAACCAAAAAAAACAGAGTGACAAAACTTGCAAATGCTTTGCTTCCAAAGGGGGGGTGGGGGGGGGTGGTTCTCTCTTCTCCTCGGGGACCGAGCAAGTTTTACAAATGAAGCATATTTTCCTTCGTTCAACCCTTTGCCACCAACTTTCCCCGTTTATTTACTTACTACAGGCTTTGTACTACCTCGTTTTCTTCAAAACTAGGCGTCCAATCCACCCCGGGTACCAATGAACGTTCGGTTTTGGCGCGCGTCGGGAGCTCCATCCTAGTCTATACATCCATGTTGAACTTTGCATGTGCTTACTTATTATATATTGACGGGTATTTAGCTGATAGGGGGGGGGGGGGAGGGGTGGGCGTGATGGGCGGAGGGGGTTTGATTGCACAGTCATCGGCGCACAGCTTTGATGCATGTCAGACGAAGTGTGTGGCCTTGGTATCTTTTTGCGCCTCCCCGAAGATAAAGTCACTCCCTTCTGTGGGTGGGTACCGTATTTGGTTACAACGCCGCTGATTTCCCTTGTGATGTTACGTTTTCTCTACTCTTGCGACTACGCTAGATACTCTGGGATGGGGACTGTGTGGTCTTTGTACGAGGGAGTGCGGGTGTTAGTCTGTCATGTCCCCGCGCTGGTGTTACCCCCCCTAATATAGGATCTGTTTCGACCGTTGCAATAACAAGTGCCCAGAACCTGAATCCATAGAGGAGAAAAGGAAACAAGAACACTGGCGATGCAAAATTTGTCCATGATTTACTGACGCGATGCTCGAAGCGTGGTAGGCATTAACAAGGCTAATGCACTGTCAAGCACGTGATGCAATGACACGTATTAACCTCACGTAGTAAAAGGAGAAACTACAGTTTAGTACACAAAGTGAAGTCCAGCAGCACTTCAAAGACGCGTAAAGATAAGATATTGATATTGCAAATAAACTAATCACAAACTCCAAATTGTATGTGCGGGTATCATTCAAAGAAAATCAAAACCGAAAACGGGAAAATCACTTTGCTGCGCCTGGGCTATTCCGAGCTGGTGAAAGCATATTGGGAGCAAGGGTGACCTTGAATGTTCGTAAGTGGGGTGGGTCAGAAGCCTGAGTTGTCGAACTTGACTTCTGTGATGCACCGTTTGACACGTGTTCAGCGACCTCACTGTTCTCCCTGGCTACTGCATTCTTTGAGGGTGTGCCGTTGGCATCTACCGACACATCTCGTTGTCGCTGCGCTGGTGTCGGCGTTTCTGGTGTGAGAGGACTACTGTGGTCGGACATAGGTTGTGGCATGACTTGCTTGCCATTTTTCCACTGCTCAGTGGGTCGGTTGAGGGTGGCTGGGGTAGTGTTGGCCGACGATGCAGCCACAAGCTCGTCTGAAGATCGTTTTGTTTGCGAAAACGATGGCGATGGGTTGATGTGCGAATGAGATAGTCCAAAGACTGTGACTTTAGAAGTCGCGACTTGCTCTTCCGAATATAAGTCGTTCTTCTCGGAATCGGCGGACGGCATACCGAAATCGTCTGGAGTTTCGGGTATAGGTCCAATGGTGCTGCCTCTGCCAGCTCCTCCTTTTGCCCACTCCCATATACCGCGGCGTAAGGGCGTTTGATATAACGGCTGCACAGGTCCTCCTTGACCCTCACCGTCGACTCCATCAATGACTTGGCTATCCTTCATCAGGCGATGTCTGTCTTCTAAGCTTTGGAGGCGCTCGTCGAGGGCTGGGTATGGCTCGTATGTCCTCGTCCCGTTGACTTGGAACCGTTCGAGGCGTTTTCGATCCGGAGGCGTCACCTTGCGCAGCCTTTCCATGTCCTTCTCCCTGTCCCGAAAGGCGTCTGGATTGGGCGGTTGAGTAGCGACTGCCATTTCCTTGGATGTACCAACTGTCGAACTCGCCGGACTTGTCAGGCAGCGGCGAAGAGGATTTTTGCCGTGTGGGCGAGCTGGCGGGGGAGGAGGCAGTGGAGAATGAGGGGTCGGCTCTGTCTGGAGATGGGGGAGGGGAGGGCGGTTCGGCTGGACGGAGTTTATGTATGGGACTGATTTGACGGATGACTGGGCGGTCCTCTTCTTTGCTGGTTAATTGGAGTTATTACGGGGGTTGTACAATTAAAAAAAGGGGGTAGAGAAAGGATGGTGAAGCTGTAAATGAACTGCAGACAAAGCAGAGCTACACACCTTGCTTCCCTCGAAGTTTCTCCTTGACGTAACAGTTGGGTGCGGCCTCATGGTCGTGATAGAGACACTCGTTTCCCTTGTCTGTTGGGTCGTCAAACAACATGCCGCCAGTGCCAGACCGGATGGCCTTGACCAGATCAATGGCAAAGTCAGGATTGTTGGTGAAGCATTCGCGGTACGTCTCAACGTCACGCTCATTCGCGGGGTCCATGATCTGGCGAGCGGCAATGCGCGTCATCAGGCGACGAAAGGGCGAGCCGACCGGGCTCTTGCGGTAGATGGCGTCGATCTCGTCGGGGTCGGGGACCAACTCAGCCTCATGTAGGCCTTTTCTATACTGATCCATGGCCACATTTTTCAACTGGGTCATGCTGAAGCGCTCACAAAGGAGGTAGAGCTTGTGGCAGCTCACAGCATAGTCGTACTTTTGGTTCTCGTCGGCCATGTCTGACACGTCGTCCAGGCTGCCTTGGTAGAGCCATTTGACCAGCAGCTCGAAGCCGGCCGGGTCATGGTCGGGCAAATCGAGGCGGTCTTTCCTCGTATTGCCGTTGGCATCGCCCAGGAGTTCATTCTCAAGGGCCTCGGAGTGGTGGCACAACAGGTTGCGGTGCAGCGCCCAGTGGCGCTTCGACTCGCCTACGTATATATCGATCATGGGTCCAGAGAGTAGTCTATCGCGTTGCAGCTTAGCTAATGCTCGTACGTGTAGATGATGAGAGAACAGGCGATGCGTCAGGGCAGGGCGCACTGCGATGCACTGCGCGGGTGGCTGTGACTGTTGCGCCGGCGAGCATTGCGACACCCCCGGAGACGGCGCGCGTTGGATCAAGTCGGCCATGTCTCGCTCTTGTGTCCGCGACGCATCCGCCTCATCGCGCCGGTGGTCGAGAAAGGGGTCATCTACGTACTCAGCAAATGTCGGGGCGGGCACATGGCCAATGCTACCAGTAGCCATTCGCGATCGACGGGAACCTGGAATGGCGAAATCACGGTGGTAGACTCTTGGAACCTGCCCCATACGGCGCGACGGCGGCGCTCATAAAGGCAAGACAGCTGGTGCGTGTGACAAGGGCGGTCAAGACGTGGATGTGGATGCTGTGAGTTGTCGTGATGATGTTGTCGCCGTGCTGTTGACGTGCTGAGTGGAGATGGCTGGGGTGGCTCGCCCTCGTGTCGAAGCGTAGCGCGGCCAGGCACAAGGAGATGCCGTTGTCTTTACACCTGGTCCTCGTCGGCCCCACCCCGCGAGCAACACTTGCAGACCGACTGGCCTAGACGACTACAGTCTGTGACACTAGTTTCTCCAGCCTTCTTTGCCCCTGAATGACTGTGCATGCTTTCTTTTGCCAGTTGCTTTTTGCGTTGGCGTTCAACGATTACCCCTCAGTCAGAATGCGACCAATCCGCCTGCTCACTGACCGTCTCCCGTAGATCTATCAGACGATGCTGGAGGAGATCATGCTCATCGGCTTTGGACGAGTAGTTGAGGGCAAAAAGAAGACGTCTAGGACGCCAGAGAGTGCACAGTGTTAGCAGTTTCCCAGCCACTAAAGGCGTGGCACCATCGCCTTAGCATGGCACGCGCCACACATGGGCCTGCGCCACACCAGCCCCGCCAAAAGCTACCCCACGCCATCTCCAGCTACCCCACCAGCAGCTTGTAATGCTACCTCGATCTTCGTATTCCACTTCCTAGCACATGACGACTCTTTGCATTGTCGTGTCCTTTGAGAAATGCCATCTCGCTCGTTAACCGACATCATTCATCGCTCGGCCGCATTCCGTTTTGGCTCGCCATGGATGTGCGTTTGCCCGTCCTCTTACCGTTTGGTCTCAATAGAGAATTGCAATCCTTGTTCGCAGAAAAATATGGTGTAAGAAAACAGCACGAGCCATTACATTTCCATGTCCTGTCTTTACGCGAAATATCAGCGTTGCAACGTTCACGCGCCCGCAAGTTGACTTTTCAAGCGCCATCTATCGCGGACTCTGCTCCAAAGAAACACCATCGAATCCGGAAACCCAAGAAGATCAAAATGGGTCGAAAAAGCGGCGGAGAAAAGCGCAATCACTCAGCGACAATACCTAGACCACCCGTGTCTCTCTCGACAGTCCCCAAGAATTCTCTGAGATTGACGCGCGACACAAACAGAAACCTAGAGGCTGACGCGGATCGACGCTTGGGAGCCTCTCGCGAAATCCCAATTATACTTGACGGCGATTCAGCCAAGTCAGTGACATCAGGCAAATCGAACCCTAGGATGCATGGCGCAAGAGGGTCTCCTGAACTCATCTTGCGCGATATCTCACCTATGATGGCAGATATTCCGTTTATAAAGTCGCCTGGTGATCGCTACGGAGCCACGAGTAGTGAGGAGAAAGACATGACATTGGTAGACATAGACGACTTCGAGATGAGAAAAAAGGTCGCGCAGTTGATGGCCGTGGCGCCGGCACTACCCGTCAGAGATCTATATCATCTTATCATCGATAGTGAGGGCCGTCTTTCCAAAGCCCGGAAAAAGGCCATCCGGATGAGCGAGGCACCAGCTATACTGCGCACGACCACACAACTCTCCTTACAACCACGAACACTTACCAATAACTCAGATACAGAAGGTTTCATAGTCAATATCAGCGACTCGGATACACCAAAAGCAACGGTTAAGATAGAGCCGAGTGACCCCGTCTTCAAGTGGGATGAAGATGAACCAGCACCAGAGCCACCACCGATGGTAAAGCCTCGCCGGTCAAAGTCAACCGCTAAGAATAAACAAACAAAAAGTGCACACTCACATCATTCCGCAAAAGAACTAAAACGCAAGAATTTAGCCACTCAGACACCGTCATCTCAAAGTAAAAATCATGCAAAAGTATCACATTCCAAACGCGCAACCATACGACAGACCAGCAGTGACCGCGACTTCGTAGTAGCTGATGACGTGATGCATTATGTTTCGGACTTTAACGACTCTGACGACTTTATTCTTTCGCGCAATGTTATTATACCCAGCAGGACCCGGAGACGGAGACCCAGGTTGAGTATGATTTGAGAAGTCACGGAACTTTATACCAGATCGTCGCTTAGCAGCATTGACTAAAAATCGCTAGAAAACCGCCCGATGATTGAAGACACGGGTGGAAGAAGACCATATGTGTTCAACAAGGCATAGCGCCAAACCGCTTCCCGAGAAAACGGGACGAGCCGAATACGACCGAATGACGGAATGCAGCAAGGCGGTTTACCGAGAAAAAAAGGAAACCCAAAACTTAGTTAGGATAGGCAGTACGGGATTAAAATAGCATGTGAAAATCTATGGTTGCAAATCCTTGCAAAAAAACACGCTTCTCACCCATCCCCTCCCCATGTCCTCTGCCTCTCCCCAACTAAACGCCCACCATCCACAAAAAAAAAAGAACTAAACTTCCCTCACACTCTCCCGTCCCTTCTGCTCCCGCACCCCTAAGAACTCCCGAAGCTGCATTTCCACATCACCGCCGTGTCGCTGCCGATCCATTTCGCGATCTACCTGCCTGCTCTTTTTGACGTATAGATGGACGAGCGTCGCACAGAGCATCGGTCCGAAGATGCAGATGGGAATGAAGAGTGAGAGCGGCATGTTTCCAATCATTATATCTTTGGATTCGGGGGTTGCGGCGCTTGGAAGGAGTGGCACGGGTACATTCATAGTTGTGTCGCTTGGGATGAGTGAGATGGGTACGTTCATGGCTGCGGTGAAAGGCGTGCCCTGAGTTTTTGGAGATATAAGCGTTTGTAGTGATTGTAAAAGTAGTAAGAAAGTTGAAGAATTTGAGGTGCTTATGATTATGACTGAGAAATGGATCATCGAACTTACGCTCCATTTTAAGTACGTTTATGGACTTGTTGGTGGTGGAAAGATGAGACATCTTACAGGAACAACAAGAGTGACTCTCGTGGTAAGCAAACATTTTTAGACCTTACATCACAAAGCGGAGTATCATGCGCTGTACATGTAGATATGATCCCGAGACATGGCTCAACGATACATCCCAGTCGAAGTGTGGGCTCTTCCGGTAGAACTGGGTACATCTCCGTTATCCTCGATGCCCTTCGTATTCTTCATATCACCATCCCATACGCTGTAAGAGAAGTTCTTAACATTGTTGGCGTGCTGCTTGTTGTCGGGCAAGGTCGTGATGACTAGGTGGATTCTTGCATGACCATTGCAAGGTGAGGATTAAGATATGGGATGGTGAATTTGCCCAGAACGAGGGGGTAGCTGCTTGTTTCAGACCAAGTTGATTGTGGTATTGGTATTGATGACGGCGTACATAGCTGGGTTGGTAAGGGCCAAGTGATGTTGCTGGGTTGTGAATAAGCGGGAGATGGTGAGTTCGAGGTGTTTGGAGATACCCAGGTCGTAGTACCATCTAGGATGTTGGCTTCAGATTTTTCTTCTCTTCTAAGAGCTGGTGAGGAAGATAGGAATAAACTCACGACTGGGTTTAGTTGACGGCTGTGAGTTCAGAGACCTGGGGCGGGTTAGTAGCATTTACTTGTGTCTTCTTCTCTGCGTGTAGAGGCGCCCATGGTTTCGCCTTGGGTTCTTTGATAGTCAAGGCAGATTCAGTGAAAAAAGACTGAGAAGTCGTCATGCCGGTTTGTTTGTCGAATGTACTTCGTGCGAACGGTCCGTCGTATTCGAGAAACTGTACAGCAGAAGCGCTGATTGCGCCAATTTAGTTTAAAGTGGTAAGATACAGGATGCATGTTGGACTTTGATTCTAATAAATTTTGCATTTACTTTGTGTCAATCATTTAACGTCCAGCTCTGCGGTTGCTGTGGGGTGAAAAAAAGACTTAAACAGCTCCCTGTAGAGAGTCAATTAGAGGTAAAATCATGAATGAAGTGTCATAACATCCACCTGCGAACAAAGGTTCTACGGTGACAGTCTGTCTAAGGCCAATCTTAATCAGGTCTTCGAGTAAAGATCGCAATACCTACTCAGAACACCAACGCGAAGCCCTAGCATGTTTGGGATCACTTCGCTTAAGACTACCAAGTCGATATCGCAACACACGTTTGAGAATGTGAACCGAAAAAGCCCACACTCTCTCGGGCGAGAGACCCACTGAAAACACCCCGCGTCATCAACATGGAACACTCCGCCTTGGACTGCGTATGTAATCCCGTCATGTGTCTGTTAATGCCGAGATCTTTTCGCTGGCAATGATCACATTCGTTTTTGAATTTTTAAGAAATGATGCTGCACTAAATCTATCACCATTGCGATGCCTGACGGAATACCGCGGCCTTTATTTAGGTCATACATGTCGCAAAATCGATTGTCGATGATATCAAAACTCTATTCTGGGGCCCCGGTTCTACCAGCACTGTGTCATGGTAACGTGGGGTTTGACGCACCCGGTATTTTATTCAGAAGAAACAGATGAATTACTCTATCATCTTCAGGTGGCAACTGCATGAGCCAAGTATATCCTTCTGGTGACTGCAGTGACGAGCATTTGCCAAGGTCCAATAGCAATAATGGAGTGCTGTGCGTACATTTATATAGGGCCGACTCGCAGCCGGCGGTATAACCCAGAATGTACACTCTGATTCTAGTCAGCTTATTGCTTCATAATCGCTGTAATACAGATGAGTAATAGATTCGCAATACTAGTCATTATGGGGCAAGTGACCTTGTAAAAAATCAAACCAGACGCTCAATGTGATATCGACTGGGGATATTTTCTTTAATTAGGAAAACACGTCGGATACTGAAGTCATTGGGTTATCTCGCGCCTGAGCCAAAAGTTTATTGAGCTTTGATGATGGACAAACACGTCTTATCTCGAATCAGTTGCACTTGATCATCCGGACCTACTCTCTCATACACCCGGTAAAACCGGAAAACCGGAAAATGGCGGTTCTATCAGTCGCGATGCAATACCACGCCAAAACACCGCATTGTTACGATCAGTCTTAGAATGTGAGAGATATTTTACTATGATATGTATTAAACAAGGTAATATGAAAATAAAGTCTACGTATTTAATCGCGCGTATTTTCTGTATAAAATAAGCACGTTTTCGTGAAGATATTTCGTGGTGTTGATGATGAGTTTTGGTGGGCAATGTCCGGTTGTTTTGATTTTCCGGTTTTGCCCGGTGTATGAGAGCTACTATTGCTCAGCTGCACGTAATTGTCACGTGACTGGTACATGCTCGGCCTTTCCCATGACGCCAGCCAGCATCTCTCGACTATGCTCCAATTACCAGAGAGCAGCGGTGAGGTATGCATTTCAAGCCATAACACAATCGAAAGCCATTGAGATCGTACCTGTCTACCAACTCCACAGGATCTTTGCTAACAATAGCCTTGGCTTACTTACATAGCCTTCCGACCCGAGCCGAAGCACGGGGATCCGGCAGTCGGCGGAGGATGAGTTGATTTTCCTACTAGCTGCTTTGCTCCATATTTTACTATGACCCGGCGGCACGAAATAAAGGTTGCCTTTGTCGACTCAGTGCGCGATAGTACTACTATCTTGATACGCTCCGAAACGTCCAAATTCTCCGACAACATCCGATACTCTTTTCCCCTTGTTTGGCACACAACACGACATGATATAGTCTGACGATGCCAGCAGATGATCAAAATCCATGAGGGTACATGCTACTCAGATATATTTGTATCTTTGAGGCAGCCGTCTGCAAACTTTGCTTGTACAGCCCCAAGATCTCGTAAGCGGACCAACGTGCTGTCAAAATCTGGAATGATAGGCTTGTCGTCCCATCATGGATACCGATCTCTTCCAAGATCTTCGTATCGTGACCATATCAGCCCTGTTAGTTCGTCATGTTTGAAGCATCAGATGTCGACGAAAAAACCCCAGTGTCTCGTCGCTTATGAAACCACAGCCTTGATAACTAAGGCTCAATAGCTTTGATCAGCATGGTATCCTAGCTTGGCACTGAAAGCGGCAGGCAGATTGGTTGTTGCGTTTGTAGTTAGGATCGGCTGCGCGACCCGAGGCTAACACATTGGTACAAGCTTTCTCCTTGCAGTCCCCAATAGACTAGGCTCGGAAAGGGTACGCCTGAGAACGGGGTGCCCTCTGGGCGTCTGTTCAAATAGCATTGACATGTCTTCGCTAGCTATAGCATCATGTCAGGGGCCTCGACATACATGCAACGGCGTTGTTGCGCAACGGTCGTTTGACCATATTATCTAATTTGTTACCATCGCCAAAGCGAATGCTTCTGGAAGCGCTACTAACGACTCCTTGCTCGTATTTACAAGCCGCATTATCATTTTCCGCTAACACGACTCGCAACGACCGGGCTTGAATATACTACCACGTAAATCCCAATGTCTGGTCTATTCCTCCGAGCGCAGACTTCGCACCTATGCATTTTCGCCTCCTCCTCCTCCTCCTCGTCATATGCGCCCTGCTCAACATTGGCCATGCTCGCGTCGCAGGATCGGACCTTGACTCGAGGAAGCTGGGTATCAATGATATTCCAGAATGCGGGGTTTGTAAAACTTTGAATCTCTTTGTACTTGCTGACAATTCGACAGCTCATTTGTATGATATCGAAAATCCCTACGAGCCATTGTACTCTTGAGGACATCAACTGCATTTGTGCCGACAAGGATCTCACGACGCGTGTGGGGAGCTGCATGGTTGCCAACTGCACAATGCAAGACAGCTTAGGCACCGCTAGGGTGCAGGCCGACCTATGCAACCTCCCCCATGATTCGAAACGTCGACGGCTTTTGAACCTCACCATTGTCGTGTATGTGGTGTGTTTTACATGCGTGGTCGGTAGAACCGCTGGCAGGATAATATCAAAACGAGTGGCGTTGGATGACTACATCGTCGTTGGTACATGGCTGTTGGGTCAAGTGCCAATAGCATGTGCTCTGGCCAGTACGTGAAAAATAACATCGCTGTTGCATCTCAGTTATGCTGACTAAACTTAGTGATCGTACGTGGGTTCGGTGACCATCTTTGGAGTCTAGAAGATGGTGCTTTGATGCCCATTCTCAAATTGTGTATGACAAGTCTACTCTTCGATTTTCTGTTCTCATTTGACTGATTTCTGCTAGTCTACATCGCTGCAGCAGTTTATGGCGTCGTCCTTGGTCTTATCAAGATTGCCTTACTGCTGTCTTACCTCAATATCTTTATAGAGCCACGGTTTCGATTACTCGCCTACATGACCATGGTTTTCATCAGCATCAGCACCATCGTCATATTCTTCCTATCGGTCTTTCTTTGCTCCCCTATCGAGTCATTTTGGAACAGAGATATCAAAGGAAAGTGCATAAGCCCCAGGGACGTGTCCTATGCAAACTCAGCCAGTGCCATCGTACAGGACCTTATCCTTCTGGCTCTTCCCCTAGTATATATCCGGAATCTGCGCGTTAATCGTTGGCGTAAGTACGCTGTTGGTTTCATGTTTGCTACCGGTACCTTCGGTTGTATCGCAACTATGATTCGGATGCACACTCTAACCCGTTACAACATCTCTTTTGACCCTACCTGGGACTACGCTCCACTTGTTGCTTGGACCGAACTAGAGCTTGCAGCAGGCTGTGTTTGTGTATCACTTCCGTCTATTCGACTACTGGTTACACGACTCTTGCCAGACTGCTTCAAGGGATTCCTTTCTCGTGTCGTAAATTCAACAGACAAATCGGGCAAGTCAACTAGCACCGATCCGCATTTACAAGCACCGCCCCCTTCACATCAAACGCCATCACAGCAGGAATGGTATAGACCACTCGGTCGGAGCTGGATGTCGATTGGCGATCGCAAGGACGATGGTATCGAACTAAGTACCGTGGATTTGCTTCCTGTACCCAAGGCCGAGACTAAACGTGATAACAATTTCCCTCAGTCTGGAAATGGCGATAAATCAGACTTGTCGGCAATCGCTTCTATTGGGTGCATTTCCGACCGTTCATATTCTGAAGAGTTCATACGCACCGAAAACGGCATAGAGGGCGTCTCAACTCGCAGCGGTCCTTCCTGAATCATGATCAAGAGTTGGATATACGCAAAAGGCAGAAATGAGACAGGCTTCTTCAACCACATCACATAATAATACGAATTCTGGCGTTCTACATCTGCTTAGCCGAGTACATACCGCCATATCCAACGCCAGCAGCATATCTATACCCGCTGCTATATGCACACGATCCTTGGCGTCTCAAAGCGTCTGCTTTCCATACCGTGCAATTGTCGCAACTGGATTCGCGTCGCTCAAGGTGCCCTTATCCTCATATGCCGTGACCTGTTTGAACTGGATTGATGGTCATCGGAGGACTTGTCACGAACAGTAATGTTTAGAATGAACCCCGCCAGCCCAGTGAGTGGCGAAAACGTGTAAAACTAGAGCATGAACAGAAAGAGTATAGATCGCATACCGTACACCAGAACCCTCGACCCAGTCTCCAAATCCACCTCGCAGACGGCCTTCGTTTTCGAACCCCCAGATACTCTGTCATCTGTCTTGCGGCGATGTGCATTGTGTTTTAGAACTCTGATGCGCATATGGCCTTCCTCGATCGTCTCGAACGCCACGGTGTCAGCCTGTTCTCTTTCGAGCTGCAAGCATATGGCTTCGGTCCTTCCCTCAGACTTAACATGACTGAGTACCGAGGCTCGCTTACCGAACAACTGCTCCTGAGTTTTCCCGAGGAAGATCCTGTGGACTTGCAATGCGAAGTGGGGGATCAGAATTAGCACGCCACGTCGCGACAGGGATGGAAGAACTGGAGCTGTGGCAACCATCTGACAAACGGGTCGGTGGTGCTTCGGGGAACCTGATCCACGCTTCAAAGATAGGACGAACTACTACTACCCTGAACCCGGGAAATCATGGGTTCCCGCACTTCTGTCTATCCTTCCTCGTAGTTTCATTTAAGCTCAAAACGTCAAAGGAACGTCAGCAGAGTGACGCATGTTCCCCGCCGGCCAAATAGAACACAAATTGCGTGATGTCTGACCAAAGAGCCAGTGGAACACGTGATCTCGGATCAATCGATGCTCCCAACCAAACTCTCTTCCCGGCATGCCCGAGCAGTAAATTGCCCAGTATTATGCAGTTTTCGTCTCGTTCCAGTAACGATCAGACGACGGCTATGGCGGCGCAATGAACCCACGTGGGAATGACTCGCTGCGATTCATCTATCCTGGATGGCTGCTGATGTGGCGGTCTCGAACAAGCGCAATCCAAGAATGGCACGACCACCACCGCCTGCGCAAGCGACATGTCAAAGCTCCGCTTGGCGCGCAATCAGGGAGGTAATGCCGAAGAAGCCCCCCTTGCGCCCAGATATTCCACCAAGAATCTTACATGAATCAGTTTTGATGAGAAAAGGATTTGCTGTTAGGGGAAGGAATTTGGGACTGATCTACAGATCTACTCGTGGTTGTTGACCGGCATATGGAACATATCCTGTCGCGGTTGCATGATCGCATTGTAGCGGAAAGGTGCGCTGCGTCGAGTATTGCCATAGTGTAGTTCATTTATTAGTTTCAGAATATTAGATCCAGACTACACACATTGAGAGAATTACAGAAAGTGGACGTACTACGATATAGGGTACGCATTCTTTGGTTAGTTGATCGGATCTAAGTCGAGCGTATCTCACGCTATTTCAGCTAAACCGACTACACTGATATCATTCTCATGCCCAGCAAAATGTCTCTCCGCGAAGGCTTCTTTCGCAGAAATGTTCGTGTTGAGATGTAATGAGTGGAAAAGGTGCTGCTACTACAGCAAAGTCCAACTTAACTGTGTCGGTATTATAACATTCCTCATTATTCCCCGCAGACAAGTGCGGAGAACGATACCCGAGCTACAGTTTAAAGTTCAAAATGCAGTGGGTTTGGAGCTTATAACATTTGTACCAAAGTATGTCTTCAGGTGACGTGTTATTAGTTGTAGGGGTGATCGCGCTCCGGAAGACGAGAGAAAAAGGGATGGAAGAGGGACCAGTCGCATGTAAGATTATGGGACTCAGCAAAATTCCGGAAGAATAATAAAGTCAAAACAAGTATCATTATCATGACGGGGAGATAATTGGTACTGGCCGACCTGTGTAAATGATGGCGTGCCAAGACACTAACCCCCATCCAGAGAGGTTCGACGTTACCCTGTAAGGGGTGTATGATAGCAACAGAGACGACCGATATTTGGGTTCAAAAAAAAAAGACGATGAGGTTTCCTTCCTTTTAGGTATACTACTCTGACTCTGACGATCATGCGTCTTCGGTAGTGTTTTCCTACTAGCTACCGCAGCGTCCCGGTACGTAGTACGTACGTAACTGAGTACGTAGCATCGGCGAACCAACTCCGGCTGACAACATCGCTCTATCTACGGCACAAAACGGAATTCAATCAGCGAACAGCGTGAGGCACATAAAATAACATATTTAACTATGCATCTCAATATTGTGATCTCGAGATCTTATCAACAATATGTGTCGGCAGGTATAATCTCAAGGAGTCTTAGCCATCGTGCCACTAAAGGATTGGATGATACTTATCCGGGCCAGGTACTTTCAACCTTCCTGCACATTAGTTTGAACACACACAGATAGTGATGCAACACAAGGACGCCCTCTTTAATTTTATGGGAAAGCACGGATGACGCAAACTCTTTCTTTCTCTTTTATTTTTTTTTTCAAACTATGATCTCCTGCAATAACATCAGCCAGCTATACATGGTCCTCTGCCGTCGGCCTGCTCAATTGAGCCGCCCTTAGCCTACAACCTTTATTAGACCATACAATCAGGTAATCAAAGAAGAAAGTTCAACATTCCCAGACAATTGTATGATAAAGTTCTAGACTGTTTTTACGTCTTGAGCTGGCTTAATGACAATGAATTATGCAAGGGCCCTCTAGGAGGCACTATTGAGAGCCTCTTTTTTAGCATTCCTGAGATTGAAATGATTATAGGATGCGCCAAAAAATACACGTGAAGATATATTCGAATTTACAGTAAGAATGTTAATGCTATCATGAGTTTAAACAAGTACTATACCAGTTTAATGTGAGAAACACAAAACTTTTCGGTCTATATGTTGGCTGCTTATTAGCTGCTACTGCTTTCATATCTCTCAGAATCGCTAATCTTAGTGGCATCGGTACTTATGTAGTTCGCGAGTCTTTTAAACTCAGCATTCATGTGTACAACATCTCTGAGCAGCTTAGAGCCCTACGTTTAGACTGAAATCCCTGGGCTCTTGTAACTCCTGGTCTGATAATAGAAGTCTTACAAGCTGAGTTAGATTGGTTCGATTGTGATATAGTTCGTTTTCACTGTACTTCTATGGTATTGTGCGAACATAATAAAAAATCTTTCAAAGACCAATTCAATACGTTCAAATTTTGATCACTGTGTCGGAAAAAACATTCGTCTTCGTGAGCGGCCCATAGTCTCGTTGAAGGTAATGTTTGAAAGGTTTAGATATTCGGGGATACTCTAGTTCTCTAGCACTGACAGTGCATTATAGTCCCTGTCATGCTATCAACATCCACTCTCCCGCTGATATTCACTCTATCACGGAAGACGTCTTAGATAGTGACACTTCCCCGACGGCTGGGCTGAAGAAACCTTCATCTTCGCTATCTTCGGATGCTGACCGACCATTTCTAGCAAAACATTTTCGCAGCTTCATCGACTGGTTTTTGGGGCTTCCGATGAACAATACATATCGATAACGTCGATGGTTTCGTTTCAACCATCGATTCATTTGCTGACCACCAGAAGGAGCGGTATCTTTACATTTTCCGCAACCCCATGATGCTCAAGAATATGATTGAGAATGTTGAGAAGTATTCCTACGGCCGCATTACGCTCATACAACGCGATCTTGTCGAACGGAAGAAGCACAAAGAAGATGATTCTGAGCCTCCAATCACACGCAGAGGAGCTGAGATGGCTGTTGTCGGCATTTCTTGCTGTCTCCCTAGTGAAACCGACGATCTTGAGCCTTTCCGGAATCTCCTGGTAAACAAACGCGATTTGTATACTATGGTTTTCTTTGCCAGTTTGACTTGAGCACCCATTTCGATCCAGTTGGCCAGATTGAAAACAGCGATCGACCCTATACATCAACCACACCGAACATGTCCGGTACTACAGATATCATTCACTAAAAAGACCCAAACTCTCAAGAACCCAATCAACACATAATCATCCAGCGCATCGACTGGCTCACGCGCCTGGGCTATAGTCTGCCTTACGCCATGAGGCTTTCGTCACGTCATTTATCTGGCACGTGAACTTCCAAAATGACGACTCTGAGCTATTATTTGCGGCCTTGTAGTCACAGAGTGTGAGAAAACCGAGGTAGGTCAAACGCTCAAAAGGTTATTTTGCTGGCAAATGAAACATGAAACTTGGCAAAAATATGTAAAAACCTGAGATAGTGCACATGTTGAGTAATCTTGCCCGATTCCGGCAGGTTGGGGTGTGTCCTGCCGTTCTTTTCTGAGATAATTTATCTGATACTCTGTACAGCAAACAGAGAGAGAAAGTTCAAACGACTGAGCGATCACATTGTTTATACAAACGATCAAGATCGCCAATGAACAGATTTTAGGCATCAAGAGCGGAGCCGGGTATTGTTTGTGGCTCTGTATGGACCAGTCAAGTGACAATAGGCACATCCAGTGAAGGAAGTGCATGACGAGTCAATCAGGTGGACAAGAAATGAGTGGGGATTTTGCGCCCAAATTGGCAATTCTGTTAACTCAGTGAGCGCACGACTATCCCATAGCGCGGATTGACATGTATCACGTACGGATTTGGAAGAGCAAACACGCAAGTCCGCAAATTATAAAAGGCGACAATCTCCCACCTCCTCCTGAGAACAGTCAACCCATATATTGATATCTTTCATATAATTGTTGTATTCCACACAATCTCTTCTCATCACAACCGAACGTCATATAATAGCTTTCGTAGATCATAATAGTTCACGAACACACAAGGTATACCTTGAGATAAGAAGGGAAGGAGTTAGGGCCAATAGTCTACTCAAACATCTCAAAGCGGTATATCCTAAAATTCAATTCCGAGCAGTCTTCCTAGACCATAGAGGGCCTATTACATACCAAACCAGTAATCCAGAAGATTATTTTATCATTATCGATTACAGCAGCAACACATATAAGACCGATGCACTGCGTCGGCGACTCAGGAAATCGGCAATAGCCAATTTCTCGAGGACGTTCTCCGATAAAGAGAGTGTACATAACACCACCGATAGAGAACGAGAGGATTCTCGCACGGTGGTCTTTTGCTTGTGCAAGGGTCCGGTGGTGTAGGAAAGTCCCAGATCCTAGTTGCGCTTGTGCGACTCCACTACTGCCTCCAGACTAGGCACGCCAGCCACTCGCCCCCTGAGGATGCGAGCACCTCCAGTATGCTTGCTGGTCTATAGTTCCTGTCACCTGTCAATAGGTAGCTAGAAGGACTCAGCGAGAAGATACGCAATGCCTGTGTAGAGGAATACAACCAGTTCCTGGCGGACGGTATCCAGGCATCCTGTCCTATCGTTATTCGTCGTCACATGAGGGATACTGAGGTCGTTATTTATCGTAAAGAGGCGAATGCGAGGCGTGATAAGCAGCGTCGCGAGAAGAAGGCGTCTTATTACGACCCATCCGCGGACGACGACGACGCCAGCGAGAACAAGGACAACGAGGATGACAACGAGGACGATGCTGACCCTATCCTTGAGCAGCTTGCCCAGATGCTGGTAACGGACAAGAAGCTACAACAGCCTCTTGTCAACACTACTGGCTTCCAGGCCGACAAGCGTCTGTAAGTGGAACATCTCTCTGAAGGTCGATGGATCCTCTGATATGCTGGATACCCCGACCTGGGCTGCGAGGAACAGCACCCTATTGCTAATCCTGATGAATTTAAGGACTTCTGCTACTAGCTGGACCGACTAGCTGCGGGCGAGGATATGTTGTTAGAGGATCTAACCAGCCTAACGCTTCTCGCAAACGTTATTGTTCGGGTCCTTATATGTAAGGCGGTCGCGATTGGCATGATACTAGACATCGTGTCGCAGATGCGTGCCTACTCTCTATAGCAACCCTACGCTATTCTGCACGATGAGGCGGGCAAGACGCCTAAGACGGGTGCGTTGGCCGGTTTAATCTTTAGCCGTCTGTATAGCGTAGGCAATAGCCCTCTTCGCATCGAAGAGAATATCTAAGTCCCCTATATTTTCTTTGGCGACCTACACTAGCTAACCCCCGTCCTTAGCCGCTTAGCTGAGAACCACCCGTTTAGACAGCAGGTTGGTGTGTCGCTATTCCACTATCTCCTTCTCGCCGGCATAGACACTGTCTGGCTTTTTGAGCAACACCGTTCCAACTCTTGCATCAACGACCTGATCAACTTCACCCTTCCTCGCGGCCGGATGCGCGTCGCCCCTGGTATCGAATACCGGCCTATATCTCAACTAGCACTCAAAACTACCCGAAACCTATTCAAGACGACTAGCCGCGTCGTCTTCATGGATATTGTAGGCCTCAGTATGTCGAAGGCTCATATACAATATACCTGTCACATAGGAGGAGTACCGCATCCAGACAGCAGATCTTTTCAACGAACTGCGCGACGAATATGAGTGCACCTTCTTCTGTACGCGAAACCCATACGGCATATGCAACACCGTCGGTGATCTGGACACCGCGTACCAAATGACCCCTAACGACCCTCACGAGAACAACGACGACGACAGATCGCAACATGACAACGTCGACTTCTATAACAAGAGGGCAGCGAGCCTGAGGAGGATAAACATGAAGGCTCAGACGGTGGAGCGGGCTTTGATTATGACAGATGAAGGACCATACCTGTGAGAAGGATGGTACCGAGACACAAAGGTATGAAGGCATGAGGTACAAAGGGACCTGACTGTGGATTTCGATCATGGACTTTGAAGGTTACTTGTACAATAATGGGACTATTTCGCGGACGAGATTTTTTTGCCGGGAGGGGGCAGATGTTGTGGCGCGGCCATGACCTACGCTGTTTGGGTATACGTAGCGCCTGGGCTGGGATTCTGTACTTAGCCTCACCTCCTGCAGCTCGGAGATAGATACACTTTTACAATACTGTTTTGATATACGTACCTGTCCATTTTCGGTGGCCGTCCCGGCCGTGACATTCCAGAACGCGCATGACGGTGTGGTCAAGATGTGACCTGAGATAGAGGTTAAACACATCATGAAGCGGGCTGAGTTGGAGAAGAAGATCTCAGAACTTGTCCGACGCCTCTGAGCGATGCTGCCGTGACTACGGGCAAACTGCTATTGCGTATGAAAGACACTATACCAAACCTTCACGGGCTCCAGCGACCAATGGAACTGCCCTCCATCTTCTACCAAAAAGAAAGCGTGGTGCCAAAGTTTGATAAGATGTTTGAGAGAATGCTTCTACTGAGAAAGAGAGAGATTGACCATTTGCAGATCTTGTCAAGTGCAGAGAAGAGTACTGCAAGGTGTCGGGTATTGAGATGCCACCGGGGTTAGCTTGGAATTCACACAAAGTAGAGGATAAGCAGGTCAAGGTATCGCCTACTGGACAAAACTTTGGATCAAAGTAAACAAATCTATGGCCTCATTATTTTGTACTGGGATAACATTCTGTAGCTATGTATCTATCGGACAAGGGGGCAAGCAAAAGGATAGGGAAGAATGGTTTGGGCAGAGACAAATAGGTCGGCGATACGGGGATATTTGCGACTTTACCTTTGATTCCGAGGCACGTCATGTGTGTTGGCACCAAGGGACATAGACTCTTGCTTACTCTAAACTACACAGCAAGCAATGCAGTAAATCCATCCATGTCTTATATCAATGCACTCTACGCGGACGTCTTGCAACGCACCATTCCGTAGGTTGCATTTTCCAATAAGCAGTCATCACAAGAAGCATCACGCCACGGTGGCAAAACATGAAAACGTACAATCGCGATGGCAGATATCACATTATGTTATTTAGCATCACATGTCGGCCAGCGACCTTTTCGCATAGTTTGAAACTACGCCTAACGCCTTGCACGTAATAAATATGGTAGTGAACCAGTTAGCAGCGCCGTTAAGACAAATAGGTCGCTATATCTGCTCTTTTTCATGCGATCCTTTTTTGCACCTCTGTCTCGTGTACCAGGTAGGGTAGTGGTATAGGAGACCCCAAGACACTAGGCGGTCTCAGTCTTTGGCGCCGAGCCGTATCCAGCTGAATTCTTTGGATCCTCTGCCATGAGTTCGGCACTGTAGATGCGCTTGTAATCCTGCTCTGTCCAGCCTTGTTGTTGTGCGAGACCGCTTAGGCTGAGGCCTCGAGATCGTGACTTCTTTTGCGAGTCGCCTTGCGAAAGACCAACGGGCGTGTTGTAGTTAAGAGGAACAACACCCTGACCAGGAGTTGGGAAAGGTGTAGACATGGACGCAGGTGAGGCGACGGTCTGGCCGTCGTTGTTGTCAGGTACCTCTGAATCCATCGAGAGGTCAGACGACACGGACGCCTCCTGGGCCCTCTTGAGGGCATTCTCGTAGTTGGTAGAGCTGGCGCGAACAACACCAGGTCGGCGGTATCCTGTGTATGCCCTTAGGGCCTCGGTTGGGCCGTTTTGGCTAGGTGTTTCGTTGCCGCCACCGCTGCCCATCAGAGGGAGAAGACGAGGGTCGGGAGCTGCCGAGTCGGTCTGAGCGGTGCTGTTTGCGGTAAGGACTTCTTCAGCCTGGTTACGCGTGTTGGGTGTGAGGCCAGCCGGAGTGAAACTGCCCGACGACAGGAAAGACCCTTCGGTCGGCGGCATGAAGGATGGCCTTGAAGTCATCGTGATGGTATTGCGGTACGCTCCTGAGTGCAACCTTGTAGGGTGGACGAGAGACTGTAAATTAAAAGTGTAGGAACACGTGAAAGCCCTTGAGTCCAGGTTAGTTTGTCGAATACAGCCAGCATTGCATCTTGCCCCTGCAGAAAATGGGCAGGTGCAGTATGCTTTGCAGTATGCCAATTGGTCGAAAGCAAGGGCAATAGAGGACCTGGCAACAAAAGCTTACCTTGATTATCTTCGCTGTGCGGAATGTTGGTGTGCAGAAGGAATTCAAATAATTCGCTGATGGGGCCCTGTCCCAAGCGACGTTTTGTGTTTTTGAACCAAAGGCGGGCGATGCTATGCCATCATATCTTGGCGGGTGACGTCTTTTCAGGGTCCAAACTTGCGGGGCCCTTTGGCCTAACTGCAATGGGCAACCCTGCGTGCTGCTCAATAGACAATGTTTCGGTGGCAAGCGAGATGCAGGATTGCAATCTAGATGGTTGAGTGATCGGGTGTGGAGGAGATGTTCTTGGATAGGTGGGAATGCCTGCCACTGCAAGGGAGTTGCATGTCGCAGTGCGCTAGGGCTACATAGACGCGGAAGCAATGATGCTATACACGGTATCCACCGGGCGGCCTACTCTAACTTAGCGGATTGAAAAAACGGCCTTGTTCGTGTCCGCTGTGCGTGACGACTTTCGGCCTGGGGAAATGTTTGGTTGCATCAAGGGCCAGCATCCAACTCTCTTGATTGAGACTTAGTTTCCAGCATGGGCTTGCAGTTGGAGGACTGCGATAACATTGAATACAAGAAATTTACCTTTGCAAGTGCTGCCAACAGGGCAGTCTAGACTCAACAGAGGACTATCTCGTCCCACACTGCTGTCAGTCGATCAATGCATTATGAGGTCATTGTCATCCTGCCAGCAGTCAAGCACAAGAACGTCAGACCTAAAGATCGAGTGATATAGCACCAGGGCGAGTGAGTAAATCTTTTTCTTTTGTTTTGGACAGAGACTCAGGCGTTGTAGTTACAGAAAACCAAGGTCCTTGTAGTATGTACACAGTAGGCCCGAGGAGTGGCCGCACTGAGGGTCGCAAGCAAGGTCTTCCTTGAGTAGCGCAACTATTCCCAAGAGGGTATAGGCCGAGATACTGCAGACTTGAGTATTTGTTGTGTCTAGATGCAGTGTATCAGAAGGGCATCATGCATCTCAGCGGTAAGCTTTTTGGAATGCAAACAAACAGTCTATTGAACTTTTGAACATGGATATATGAGGAGCACACAAGAATCGCCCACCAGCGCCGGATTATGCTCTGAAATCACTTTTGCTGTATCTATATGCCCCAGACACGAATCTCATCATCGTGAGCCAAGATATTTGCTCAGGAACTGACCCAAAGGCCCAAGCAGAGGGTACCGAGTGCTGAAGTCTCCATTCCGCCCTAGCCATACGGCATAGACACCAATGAGAACGGCAAGACTGACGGCACCGTATCGGCGGTAGAACCAGAGACGTAACTTGAGGTACTCGACATTCTTGGCCGCACGTCGCAGGGCCTGTTGTCGGCGGAGGTCTCTTTCCTGCTGCGCGAGTAACATTTCTCCGTCTTCCAAAGTCAGGCGACGAAGACTGTCGTTGGTAGCAGAGGATTTGAGCACGCTGGACGATGAGATGCGCCACCACTCCCAGCTGTTGAGGCGGGCAGGCGGCAGTCTTTCATACAGTTCTACAGTCCGGGCGATATGAAACTCGACATCAAACGGTTGTGGGAGCCGGCCCAGCATGACATAAAGTATGTCTTCGTCATCCTGGTCAATCTCTAGCAGCTCCTCCCTCTTGGAAAGCACAACCGCAGCGAAGAGATAGATGGGCATTACAGCATGCCGAGCCAGGAAGAAGTCAAACAATCTTGTGATATCCTTATAGTCTTGTATGTTGTGTGCAAACATGGTAATGGTGCCGGCAAGCGCAAACGAGGGCTGGCTTTTTGGGAGATGGTCGTACAGGACAGGGTCGGCAGCGCGAAGGATAGGCCGAAGCAGTTCTAGTTGGGCGAGGGCAGGCTCAAGCGATGACAGCATGAAGTCACGGATGCGCAGTAGGCTCAGGCGAGCGACTGCAGCGGGGGCATTCTCGGGGCCTAGGACGAGGAGAAAGACCTGGACAATGTCATGGTAGCCCTGGAAATAAGACAGCGAGGGGTGCCGGCGCAGGACGTCGAGGATGACGTAGGAGAGGTCCTTCTTCCGCTGCTGAAGCTGCTTCTCTGATTCTGAGGGAGAGTCAGCACGTGAAGACAGTAGATGCCGGCACGGTCTGGCCTACCATTCCTGGGGTAGTAGACAAAGGCCCGATTGACGTCGAGATCAACCTGGTGTTCGTCCTCGTGCTCGGGAAGGGCTGCATGGGGTTCCTTGGCCACGTCGCTCTCAGAGCATCCTAGCAAGAGGGGCCCTATGCACATCAGCCGAGTGGTCTGCACAATGCGAACAGCAACAGCAGCCTACAAGCAGTGCGACGCAGGCTGTCGCTGACAAGGCCGTGCGATGTCGTCGCCAGATGGGCCAGGGCGGCAACATCGTCATTGTCAATGGCCGCGCGAACCAATACCTCCTTCTCCTGCTCGGCAGGCGAAAGAGTAGCGACGGGCGTGGAGTGGCGCGAGGGGAGGCTGCTCGAGCTGGCACTCACTGAGCGCGATAGAGAGGCTGACGAAGTGGGTGAAGCCATGGGCGCGGCGGCATCTCGAGGCCGGCTTGATGACGCAGCCAATGTGTGCCTCGCGTGCGCAGAAGAGTGCGCAGGGGACGGCGAATGGCGAGGCAGGGCGAGGCCAGACGGGTGTTTCTTCGTCGAGGGTGTGAATTGCTTACATGGTGGTTTGTTACGCGCAGGCAGGCTTCGCAGGCGCCAGGTTTGCCCGTGTGAGCGTCGCGCTTCCGCTGCCCTTGGAGCCGAGGAGCTTGGCACCCCACCATCCACCATCCACCGCAGACGTCACGTGAGCCTCAATCTCTACGCACCACCCTCTCCAGCCATTCACCTCCACTGCCGGCCCTGCTCGCCGCCGGCCTCAGTGCCTCCCCGATAGTCTGCCAGCTCGCGTTGCACACGGCCCGCCTCGATTACGTGCACGACTCTGGCTTTTCCACCACCACTCGGCTAGTCTGGCCGTCGAGAGTTCGCGCCATCCCGATACTCCCTTGATATAGTATTCCCGGGCGCTAGAGCTGCAGGCCATCCCGGCTACAGTTGCCTCGAACTGCTGCTGCTGCCATTCCGCTCCTCATCTTGGCCACGGGATTCAGTCGTCGAGAGGCTGCGTAGACTATCGATTACATCAACTCATTCCGGCTACTGTATTCCTGAATCGCTCTGCCCCATCAACCAGGCCTGACAAACCAGCCTGCTCCGACAGGCTCAAACATGTCTCCAAGCGACTTCTTCCACAGTGTACCTTTGCACCTTTCCCCTACTCCAGCTTGAGTATTTTGCCCGCGGCTGGACAATCTGACCATCACTGTCGCCTCTGAACTGTCGTGTCCTGCGATCGTCTTTTAACTCTTCACTATGGCGCAAGCCCATGGCCTTAGGCTTGTCGACGGCGAGTGGGTCTCTATGCCCATCGACCCTTATCACATCATGGCCAACACCCAGCAAGATGACATCCAGATGCCCGATGTCGCCCCCAAGCCAGCTCATCGGGTGCCCGAGTATGGCATACTATCCCAGACAGTCTTCGCTACTCCTCTAAACAAGCTCATTCTGCCCGCCAACATACGCCACAATGACCTGGTTGATGTTGTCATTGTTGGCGAGGACTACATACACCTCAAAGAAATTCGTGATCATGGCCGCATCTGCCATGTAGCCACCAAAACTGACTTCAACGGCGGCCGTATTATAACCGCCAGGGTGTTCGGCCAACCACGCGAGGCGCCTAGCACAAAAATTGGCGGTCTCCCTTTGCCAAAAACTGACTTGAGGCATAGATCACGACCACCAGCAAGTGAAAGGGAGATCCATTTGCCCCCAGAAGTCGTTGTACTCACTCTCTCCAATAGGACGCTCATGTTCTTGTGGGCCCGACGTACTCACACAGGGCTGGACACCTTCACACACAAGACTGTCAGATTACCCGCAGGGAGCTCACGGTTTGATCGTTTCGGAAGTCTCCTGGCTGTCGATCCCCAGTGCCGGGCAATAGCAGTTGCAGCGCACGAGGGTCGCTTCATCCTCTACAAAACCAAGTCCATGGCAGCCTGGGAAGCCGAGGCTAACAAAGGCCGCGAAATACCGACAGCTATTGAAGATGAGCGTATCATATCAGTCCAGGGGCAAATCATGCACATGGACTTTCTATGCCCTGGAGAGGATGAGTATCACGTTGTTCTTCTTTTAGTCATTGTTCTCGATGGCCGAACAAGGCTTTCTTGCTTTGATTGGGACTGTAGGCAGGATCTTAGCGAAGCAGCAGCACGCACAGAGCGATATTATGTGCAAAAGGGTAGGTCGATAGCCGTGCAGGCGCACATTCTTGGAACAATTGCTAATTCATCAGAGGACACTATGCCTTCACTCCTAATCCCTCTCCGCCGCAGTCCTGATTTCCTCTTGGTTTTCGACGAGCACATTTCCGTATACAAGAACATCCTCTCCGGAGACCCAGCATGTGCGGTGGTGCCTATCGATCCGAGCTTGCTCATCCCACTCCTACCAGGCGACAGTAAATTAAGACCAAAATGGACAGCATGGGATAAGACACTACGTAATCCAGGCTACCCAAAAGAGGGCTTCTACCTAGCAAGAGAGGATGGACGTATTATATATCTGGTCAGAGGGCCAGCCGGAACTGTAGAAATGGACGAGGTCGGCGAATGGTCACATCGCATCGACACTGCTTTCGCATGTTTGCAGATTGATAACTCTGAGGCTTCGCAGCAGTATCCGGATTTCTTGATTGCTGGCGGAGCTAGCAACGACGGTCTGCTATGTAAGGTTGGACCATGGCTAACCGAGTATTCCTACAACGAAGGGAGGACGAATTCATTTTCGTACATTGATTCGATACCTAATTGGACGCCGCTTACAGACTTTGCAATTACCAAGCTTTCTACTCCACGCGGCTCCAGTGAACGTCAGCGGGCTTCTATATTCGTTGCCAATGGAAACAGTCCGCATGGAGAAATTTCCGAGCTCAGACATGGAGTACAAGCCATAGTGGATGATAGTTTCAATGGAGTGAATGGCTGTGCGGGCGTATGGGTCGTCGATCACGGGAGTCACCTGGTTGACATCGAAGGCACAATGACAAGACAGCACTATGCAATATTGACGATAACACTCCCACCGGAGACCCTTGTGATTCGTACTGTACGCACACAACCAGAGTGTGACAGAGACTTCTCGGGCGCTTGGGAACTAGGCTCGTGGGACAAGTTCCAGACACCAAGCGACGACGACCCGCTTGAAGACAGTCTTGCGCGAGATGAAGAGACCATATCTGCATGCCCTTGGGCAAGGGATGTATCAATTCAGATTACGAGAAAAGAAGCTCGCACGCTCCTTCGACCGACATTGCGCCAAGTCGACATACTGAGATTCGAAACGTCGCTTTTGTTAGCTGCTTCTCGTCCTGCGCATCCATTCATCGCAATTGTTTTTCATGAGCAAGGATGCATATTCCTGGAGATTGTGCCAATATCAGATGACGGCACCTTCGACAAAACGGACAATTTCCGTCAACAACTACCCTACGATCCCACATGTGTCGAGATATTAGAGATTGGGGGTACATCATACGTTTTCGTCAGCACTTTTGATTGCAAAATCATGCTCTTCAAACACCACGACCGTCAGACGTCTTTGGTCATGGAAGGTACCTGGGACCAAGGTTCGCTCAGCAGTTCACAGAAGCTCTGTGAGAGTGTCACGGTCTTGAGCTCAAATGACCAGTACATCTTGGTCGGTGGAATGCGGGACGGTACTCTTTTGAGCTCTACATTGGAGATACGAGACCAAAGTAAGTCTGGTGCGCAATGCATATGAGATATAGCTAAATTCGGCCAGAAATTTCCTGTATTTCTTGGACATGCACATATATCGGTACAACCCCAGCCAAGATTACCCATAGTGAAACTGATATCTCTTCTGCATTTGTGTCTTGTGGTTCAGATTTCTGTCGGGTACGATATCCCAAAAATGGGTCATCAGATCTCGAGATCGATTGCATATGGTTCACCGACCGCACACAACCTGATTATAATCAATCTCCAGTATCCGCTCTGTACCAGCTTCCCTTCTTCCAGGAGTTGGACAAATTTGGAAGAAATCTTGGGGGCTTTTTGTTCATCGTTGCGGGTGACCGTCTCCTTTTCTCCCAACTTGAGTCGGACATCAGATGGGCAGGTGACGGCACATCTACCCAGTCCTTCTATGACTCCAGAATGGTCCCGCGAAAGATGATTACAGGCGCCAAGCCTACAAGCATACTGTATATGCAAAGGCTGCGACGGGTTGTTGTCTCAACGATGGAAGCAAAGGAAAGTTGTGCGCCACCACATGGCGAGAGGGTCTTGCATTCATCGATCAAACTGCTTGAGGTGCGCGAGGACAGATCAACCAACGATGTGGAAATAAAACAAGAGGACCGAGATAGCATCCCAGAACGTTTAGTCGTAGCCCAATTCTCACTACAGCACGCGGAAAGAGTGTATACCATGGTCGAATGGCAGTTTGTCACTCAGCGGGATAAGAAGTACTCTCTGATCATCGTAGGTACGGGGATACAAGTGGGATCAAATCGACAAACCGGGAGGAGATTGATCTTCAATACTGGAAGGTCCGGCTCGAAGCTAGAGCTACAAAAACAGTCTACCTATGACCAACCAGTGTATAGCATCGCATTATGGGACAACAAAACCACTGTTGGTGTCACTGGAAAGACGTTGTTTATGGAACAATTCTATGAGGACGATGGAAGGTATGTATCCTTCGATGGTTTGCACGAGAAGCTGACTAAATTCTTACAGGTGGACTCGGTGTGCATGGATAGAACTTCCTTCGCCTGGCATCCACGTTTCCGTTGAACGTCCTTACGTCTACGTATCAACACTCCAGCACTCCCACATGTGTTTCCAACTAGTGGATAGGGATCGCCCTGGCGTTTTCGTATTTATCCCACGGTTTTCCGACAGCGGTGTACGCAACTGCTCGCGACATCTCGTCATGGATGTGCCGAATGTGAGTGAAGAAAACCGAAAAGACCGTTTCGTACTTGTCACAGATAAGAAGAGTAGTTCAGTAACCGCTCTATATCACCCGCCCGAATACACCTACAGTAACGCATCAGAAACGCTGTTTGAAGCGTGTCTTCCCCGCGCTGTAGTGCGTATCGATCGCGGTGACATCCGTCCACCATGGCGTCGAGCAAACCCCAGTAGCAAAATCGCTGGTGTTCTTGCAGACGACATCTTTGGTGCTTGTACCGACGGCACCATATTTGCCTTTTCTATCCTCTCTCAGTCATCACGCTACCTCTTGCGCTTGGTACAGAATCTCATAGAAGTCAAAACATCGCGATCCGCTGTGCACCAACACGACAAGGTCAAGCCTCGAAGTGGAGACATCTTCCGTATTCTCATGAACGATACTCCAGGGACTCAACATGGCGACATCATGATTAGAGATGTGGATCCGAGACACCTGGAGCGTGCTTCTCAACGTGGACCACGACATAAACATGTCGATGGCGATTTACTGAAGCGGTGGCTGAGTGAGAGCGCCGGCGACATACGAAGTCTCGTTTGCGACGGCGTTGATACTGAGATCAGCAACCTGTTTGAAGATTTGGCGCGGGGTATTTGTGACGAAGGGCGTGGCGAAGAGGCGAATGGCAAGGGGGAGGGGAAGGGGATGAAGGAAGATGAAGAGATGTTTGAGCAAGTGAAGAGATGGATGCGGGATGTTCTTATGCCCTTGTTGTGAGTAGTGTGGTTTTGTGGATATGTAAAAGCAATGGTACAAAGGGTTTTTCTACACACGTGCCATGATGGGAAGTCTGCTCATCGTTCGGATTTCAAAACTTCTTTCTGATATTGAGCGAACTGCTGCGACTGGTTTTTTTAGGTAAACGTACGCTTTGATGAGATGTTAACAATGCTGAAATCGACAAAAGTAAATCACGTATAATAGAGAAGGAATAAAAAGATATGGTGGTCGTTTTATTAATGAGGCAACAGTGTTTGGTGAAGTTTTGGGTAGGTCATATCTATTTGTCAGTACTATATGAAAGAAACCGCAGTAGAATTGGGCGGAGTGAGATTGTTTACGCCGTTTCCTCACCTCATGGCTATTTTACACGTCAGGTTTATCGGTGGGATGCATAGAAATTACCGCTTGGTAGTCTTGTTCCAAGACTTTTCGTCACTCCGGAGTGGAATTTTAATGCTCTTCCTTCGCGCTCTCTAGAGGTAGTAGAACACTTCAATAGACCCTCTCTGTATACGGACCCCTGCTCAACATCTCAACTTAGATCAATAACCAGAGTCCCCCAGGGTTCTTTTCCACCGCCAAATTTGGTTGCCGTGCCCGCCTCCATCTCGCTACCAGCCCTAACTGTCGTTCGAGACCAGTATCGATATCCGGGGATTTTCACATTTGCTCGCTGGTCCAAGTGACATCTACAGATGCAGCAACCTAAGTCAATAGCTCCGTCCACCCGTGCTTTCTCAAACATTTCGATATGACAGATTTCGTATTTCCAAAAAACGTAAATACTTATGAAGACGAGGTCGCGAAATGGACGTCGGAAGAAACTGGCTTGAATACATCGAGGTATTATACATTCCACGTTTCACTCCTGCTTTACTGACTCAAATCAGGGGAGTTCCATCTGGTACATCAAGCATTGACACATCCGGTGCCGCCAACGAAGGCCCGGCATCAGACTTTTTCTGGTACAATGGCAGATGGTACACCTACACCACCGATGTCAGTCCTGATCTGGAGACACTCGCACGAAGTTTATGGAACGGCCGTATTGATCTCGAATTGGAAGCGCGAGAGGTACCCACCGACCCTCCAGTCGCTGAGGATGACCAAGAAGAAGGTAGTAGGACACCGTCACAATCGACCGAACAGAACACATATGTACGAGAGGACACCCCCATACCCGACTGGGACCAGAGCGATCACCCCAAATCTATCCCGCAAGCCAGTGAAACCACTACTACGAGTCGAGAAGCCACTCCGGTGCCCGAACAATCAGCCTCACAACCAGCCTCCACCGAAAAATATCCTGCCAAACCCTCAACTTCCAGGCCGGGCGAACGAGACAACTTCCCCGAGTGGGACGGTCCGACCAGATGCCCATATCGCTGTCGAGCTTTACTAGACACAGAAGAACTCTACGTCTCACACATGCGCACACATAAAGGTAGGAGTTATACCTGCGAAGCGCCCGGCTGCAGCAAAGTCTACGTTCACATGAGGACCTTGAGAAAACACCAGCGGCAGGCCCACGGCAATCCTCAGAGCGGCGGGTGCGTCGTATGGTCGGAGTCTTAGCCTGCTGGAGAAGTTCGTGGGGGAATTTGTAGTGAAACGGGGCGCGTTGGTGTTGTATGATGGATCTTTCATTACATTAGGTGTGTTTGGTCACGAGTTTGGTGGGACATTGTACTGTATTCGCAGATTTGCAGTGCTAATATACATAGCATGTTACATCAGTGTGCACTGTGTTGTCCATTGCCTTCATTGATCCAAAACCGCTTAACATCTTCAATCTAGGGGAAAAAAATGAAAATGCATAATGCTTGGTAGATGGACTATTGTTGTACCCTGAGCTTGACGTCGAGTCCGCTCCTGCTCGATTTGGTAGATGATGCACTCACTCACAACGCCATCACCCTGTACACTGAGTGGGCCAAGACACATGGTAATTTTCGCGATGAGATTCACGCAGATACATTTCATTTCATAGTAAGAGGCTGTTGCTCAAAGATGTTTTTATGACAGAAAGGTAACTGACAGTGACTAGCTACATCACAAAGCACAACAGCAAGGCTTGGTTCCGCCTCAGCAGCCACAGCCTCTCCCGCTCCAGCGGTCAGTGCCAGTTCCACCTCAACAGCCAACGCCTGTACCAACTCCGGAGCCGGGCATGGTACACCCTCTGCAGCCAAAACGTGTCTCGAGCCAGCAGAGAGGTCTGGTACCGCCTTTTCAGCGAGGGCTAGTCCCACTTCTACAGCGAACGTCTGTCCCATCTCAGCGGTCAGCACCTACCCCACCCAAGCATGTAATTCCAGCGGTAGACCAAGAATATCCCAAAGAACAGAGTTCATAGTACTTTCAGTTCCTTCGGTGGCTAGAGGTAGTGTTACAGTATATTGACCTCGTGTGGGAGTTCATCAGTCTTTGGTCAGTACATGGAGCGGAAAAGGTATGGAAAAGAAAATTATGGGACGTCTACATAGTGCTTGAGTATCGTGTGCGGTCCTGGCTATATTAGAGTGGAGCGATGATGGAGACAAGCAGTCATGGTATCCGGCTGTGGACCGAAAGGAACTTCAATGGTCATAGTGTATTATGGAATTCAATAACAATACTAGCATGTTTCTGAGTTTTGCCACGACTAAATAGAACTGCCCGCGACATCTTCACCGAATCACTGTGGAGGCTGGGACTTGTGGATCATTCCATCTACCCCCTACCTTGAACGCATGAACCATTTCTGCTAGTGTCCCAAGCTTCGGTCATTTCCCTCAACTCACTCTGGTTGATAGTCAGAATCTCCACGAACTCTTCAATGAAACTTGTCGAGGCTCTCATGCTCTCTCCCAGCTATTGCGCAAGCTTTTTGGTGTCCCCCCCCCCCCAAGCGCCGAAATTTCTTGCTGTTGGCGAGCGATGATGGCCTTGGACTCTCTGAGCATGTTGGATGTCTGTGTACACTCCCGGAGCGAGGGCAGCTGTTCGACGTATATACGATGTAATTGTGTAGCATGTCTGGTCCAGCAAGACGTTCTTCTTCTGAGACTTTTATGCGTTCGCTCAACGCCCACAGTTCCTCAGAACATGTGCAAGCTCTCTATCAGCCTCAAGAAGCTTTCTCGTCGAAGCTTCGCTTTCCTGGTAGACTTCATGGTATAATACACGGTCAACCATTTTTATATCCACAAATATTGGCGCTGCATACTTGTGGATGCACCCTTGAATTCAAAGATACTATCGAGACAGGCTCGTATCAACCATGGCATTTGGCTAAGTATCACAGGGTTTAGTTGACCTTCGTAGTGGGTCTTGGAGCATCCTAGTGCACCACCAAACTCAGAGCGCACCACCAAATATAAACTGCGTATGCCTATGTAAGCTCAACAATAAAAGAGATCCTATTTACAGAGTGCACAACTAGAATCAGCACTGAAATCACCAAAGGAAGCCGACCAGACCAAGAGGACCTTGAATGATGTCATAGTCCCTCTTGAAGACTAGTAGTCGTGTATGCCCCGTCTCAGCTCGTATTCAACGCGTATCGCAGAGCCTCATGTCATTTCCACCATCCTTATCACGATCTCGTCATTCATTTGCGTACCGGTGAAGGATAACACCCGATAACACAGTTCGTGTCGGGTTGGGCATTGAGAGCCGCTCGTGGTGGTACCAGTAGGCGCTGTTCTTCACGCGTCCAAGCCACCGTGCCCTGCCACCTCACTATGCAGCTGCGATATGCGCGCTCCTTGTCTCTTGGGCACTTTCATTGGACTAGCGCGCCCCTTTTTGTGTGAAGGGCACGGCGTGGCTGCATGTAGAGGACCATCGTAGATTCAGCCTTGCAGACGTTGCTAGGGTGGGCGTGCCCTTTGGCTCTGCAATCGAGGGCTGGCCCCGCCTATGGGACTTTGACCGCATTTGCATGATAGCAATGAGGCTCAGGTGAGAGTGTGTGGAATTTTGTAAGTGGGACGGCTGCTGCTGACGAGCCCAAGGAAGCACATCACGGTTTGCACGTGGTGTAACGAGCGACTGAATTTATTGGCTACGGACGGATATGTGTAAGTGAAGAAAAAAAATGAGAGAACGGAGATGAGCTGTAAAGACCGTGGTTGTGAGAATTGAGAATGCAGAGAGCAGAAAGACAAAGGACAAAAGGTAATCGCCATCTGGATAGATGAAGCCGAGCGAGTAGTATCCATACGAGCATCATCTTGAATTTCCAACATACTGATTGCCGTGAGGGTTAGCATGCTTGTGGCCTTGCCTAAGATGATCGCGCAACTTATCGGGACGGTAGAAGGTCTTGTCGCAATCTGAGAACATGCATCTATACTTGTGGGCCAGATGCTTCTTCTCGTGACGGTTCCGTTCTCCGTTGCGCCCGAAAATGGCAGCGCACCATCGACAAGAGATACTGTTATTGTTGTTGACGGTGGGATTCACGCCACTAAGAGGGACTAGGGCAGTGGTTGGATGGAGAGCTGGGTTGGGCTGAGTTTCGTTCATACGGAACATTTCGGGCATGTTGGCGGCAAACGCTGAACTCATACTGAAATCATTGTTCGGCATAGTTCCAAATGATTCTGTTTGGTTGTAATCGAGTCCAGGCTGCGGCCATCTATATCCCAGATCCAGAGGATCCATGTCAGGAACGACGGTGGAGAGTGGATGCTCATGATGGTTGTGATTGAATTCAGGCAGCGGTTCCCCCAATACCAGATCCATGCGACTAAAGTCAGGAACAGCAGTAAGGGGTGGGTACCAATACTGATCCTGACTAAATCCAGGTTGCATTTCTCCATATCCCGGATCCAGAGGAGCATCATCAAGAACAGCAGTAGGGATTGAGTATCCATACTGGTCCTGAATGAACCCATGCTGCGGCTCCAGACCCAAAGGGCTAGTTGTACTGTCAAGCGCTAGAGTGGAGGAAGGATACCCTTGTTGAATGTTGCCAGGGATGGGGTACTGGTCGCTGCAGTTGTTGTTCCAAAAGTGGGGCTGAGGGTTCCTTCCACACCCAGGCTCACCGATGCCTATTGCTGAAGGAAATGACGACCGCTGGGGGGCATACCTGCATGGTGTTAAAAAAAACTTACCGGAGTCGGTTTCCGTCGTCGTCTCCGCCGTCAGCAATGAGGTCCGAACACTCAATGTCCTCGCTGTTTCCGCCTAGGAAAGGTTGAAAGGAATCGAAGGGCTGGTTTTTCATTTTTGCAACCGAATGGATTGAGTCTAGATATTTATCTGACACTTTCTTGGGGAGAGAGATGATACAGAATATCAGTCGTGGTTCGGGTATAGGATGGGGCTCAGGTAGTGTTTTGGGGGGTTAAAGAGACGGCTGATAGGGGAGAGGGAACGAAAAAAAAGAGCAGAAAGAGAACAGTTTAGTTGAGTAGATATGGACACCATTTCCAAGTATTCCACTATGAAACTAGTGGCGTCCAATCCTAAGGCAAGTTGCGTGCCCTTCGCCCCGCCTTAGTGCTCCCTGTCAGCTATTCAAGGAAAGGCTGAACCTGATGATATCCATGTGTCTGTCAATATTACAAAAGCATATCCATCGTTCACAACTTACGTCCCGAAACACTGCCATGGATTCCGAGGTCTTCAAATGCGATATCTGTTCCAAACTGAGTGGCAGTTTGGGAAACTTCAAGTATGTTATTTCTTTAATTTCTACGTCTAAACGCTGAGAAACCAAAGCCGGCACCAGAAAACACACGAGAAGCCTTTTCGGTGCGAAGCGTGTCCAAGCGGATTTGCTCTTCGTTCAGATCTTGACAGACATGTTAGAGCCCGCCATCGTGTTGGCAATGACCAATATCGTTGCCATGTCAGCCAATGCCGGTTTAAATCGAATCGAAAAGACCACCTCAAGAGGCATACAAGGAAATACCATTCTGGTGCTCTACTACCTGTCGAGAAACCGTGCACTCCCTCCACGATAGAGGCTGTGGTTGTGGTTTCAGCGTCGCAAACTGACGAGATATCACCAACTAATGATCTTTCAAATGGGATCTATAGTGTTTCTCTTTTCACGCGAGCTGCAGCCTCTGGGGATATTCCCGCTTTGGAGCTACTTATGAACTGCGGATACACCACGGATACAAGAGCAGACGACCAATCAACTGCACTACATTGCGCTGCCAGAAGCGGTCAAGCGAGGACGGTTCAATACTTGCTCGAAAGAGGGGCTAGTTGCGAAGCATGGAACGATAAATATCGGACACCATTGCATGAGGCTATTTTGAGCAGCGATTCTGATACAGTGAAAGTCTTAATCCAGCACAAATCGGAAGACTATCGCACATACTTAAGTTCTCACCCACTTCGGTGTGTTGCGAAGACTAGGAACATCGAGATAATGGAGTTGTATCTGGAAAATCAAGGAACGGAAATCAAGGCTGCCAATGCGAATTTGATGTTTCGCTATGCATTACAGGCGAACAACGATACGCTGGTGGCAGCTCTGCTAGTACGTCCTGATATCGATGTTAACCGCAAGGATTACAACGGACGTGCACCCCTACACTATGCAGCTCAAAGGAGCAATGCAAAGACCATGAGTCTTATGCTTGCCTCTGATCGGATTGACACCAGTTCAACAGCGGAGTGGAGAATGTTGACGATAATCCACATTGCTGCCCGGTATGGAAACATCGAAGTTGTAAAGCAATTACTAAGGAAAGATGACAAAGCTGTTTCCTTTCGAGACAGGGAAGGAAAAACACCTCTATACTACGCAGCATTCAAAAGACACTGGGAAGTAGTCCACTTACTCCTCCAACATGCTTCTTGCGTGAACCATTGTGATCCAACGAGCAAGCCACCGGAGAATGGGGAATTCGTTAAGAAGGATACTGTCTCCGCACTTCTCAATCACTCAGATTTTGGTGATCCAAATCTAGTTGGACCGGCATTTTCAGATGGTCCTCTCCTTCACTGCGCTGCGAGAAGTGGAGACGATGAAGCTGTGACAGTCTTATTGGCACATGAAAATACCGATGTCAATCAAACAGATGGTTTTTGCGAGAGCCCATTGATGGCAGCGGCAGAACATGGCCACATCGAAGTAGTAAGGCTACTACTCCAACACCCAAAGATCGATGTCGATATCAAGGATCGTAGCCATTTGACACCACTGCGAATTGCCAGGCTCAATTCACACCAAGAAATAGTAGATCTTCTGTTATCCTACGGCGCCATAGACGACGAAGAAGCCAACTTGTCAACAACCACTATGGAGACCAGCGGCACTCCGATGACTCAAGATACTACTCATACGCACGATATGGATTTACAGGAGTTGGATACTGATCCTGACTTTGATGTGGAAGGTTTCATTGAAGGAATGCCAGATTGGAAGGGATTTTCAGAGGGGGAGGATGAAATGATCGAATAAATCTTTGCATCAGGCAGAACGCCTTCACACATCTACCACGCTCCTTCCTATCTCTCCACAGTCATGTAACTAGAGAAATCACGCTTCGTGTCCGCTCGCTTCGTCATGTTCACATAGCTCTGAAATGCGCAATTATTCTATATCTACACAAGAAAACACCGGACTCCATATACATTTTCCAACCCTTACCACTGCACCTTCCCCGGAACCCATCCAAAAACTCATCTACATGACCAACGTAAACCCAACCCAAAGCACAGCGCAAACAACCCAGTCTTACAAACCACCAACCTACACTCTGTCACGCATGCACGCACCTTCTCTCATCCATTCATCGCCCCCGGCGCTGCCCAGCCTCAAAGGGGCACGCATGCCGCCCTCCAAGCCGCCAAGCGGTGCCCTTTCTCGCTTACTACCCCCGTAGTTCCAGCTGCATTGGACACCGGCCAAGCGTACCCTTTTTACGTCACGAGGTTTGTTGAAGCGGGGCATGTCGCGTAGGGTGGTTGCAATTAACGTACGTAGTGGCTAGGTAGGCTTGGTTTTCGATTTATCGGTGAGATCAGTGTGTTGCGGCTCTGCCATGAGGCTGGAGAGAAGGGGTTACGTTTTTTGGGCTAGCTTGGGGGCTGGGAAGTTTGTGCGTGAAGAGAGAGTGTTGATACATGGGACGGTTTGTTTGAGGCGGATGTAAACTTGTGGAAAGAGAATATGAAGACAGTGGCTTTTGTTGAAGTGAAGAAGCGATAGGAAGAACATGTCATCACAACTACAGAAAATGAACAAGCCTTTTTTGAATGGAGAAGTTGTTCATATATTTCATAAGTGTTATATACAACGTAAGTGAAAGCACATAACATCCTAACCTCGCCATGCCATGATGCAAACACGACAGTAGACACAGTCTACAGCATATTGTCAAAGTACCTCTCCTGCAAACGATCATACGTCCTAGGCATTGTCTCGATAGCCCTAATCGTCATCGGCGCACGCTGCTCCAGAATCTCTCGCAGCCAGGCCCGTGCCTCAATATCATATCCAATACCATTACTCTCATCGCGTCTCGTTTGGCCATATGCCTTTGCGAGCAAGACTAGCGTCTTGTACCGGGGCAACACGGTGTTCTTCTTGAGGTCGTGGGAGCGGATTTCCATCCACTGGTAGCCTTGAAGGTTCTTACGTTGGTAGCCGGGATAGAGGTCACGCCAGCCGGGGAAACGAGGCATGAGGAATTCTTCACAGATGGCAAAGGCATCGGCAAGTTGGTTGCGAAGAGTGAGTTGCTGGACGAACTCGTTCCAGGTAAAGCCATCGACTGTGAAGCCGTTGACAAGGAGGTCGATGATGGTACGTTGTGCTTCTTGTATAGTGTTGCTGTCGGTCTGTGCCATTAGGCTACGAAGAAAGATACGAGCCGGGTTGACAAGTATTTGGCGACGATTGTTGGCAATGTGAGACTCTTGGTAACGCCGATGGACTGAAGGGTCGAGTAGAGAGCCATTCTCTGGAGCTACGACCGGTTGCTGTGCAGCTTGGCTAAATGTCTTGGTGAGTTTGCTTGCTGAAGAGCGAGCCAACTTCCAAAGCTTGGCTAATTCTTCATGGTTGCCTGCTTTAAGATGTGTTTCCATCATTGCCGTGATTAGTGTAAGAGGTTGAGCATAGCCCTCGTGACTTGGGGCTGATTGCTGGGCCCGCTCAAAAAGCTTCTTGCAAATCTTGTAGGCTGAGCGAGCGTTGTATAGCCCAATCATTAGACCAAAATATGACTGCGGAATAGCGCCATAGTTGCGGGAATTGATTAATCGCTCGTGTGTAGGCTGCCGATGAGCAATCTCCTCACTCATGCTCGAGGCAAGCATTTCCTCAAGAGCTTCTTCCACCACAAGCAGCCGGTAGTTTGGATGTCTGGCACCCCTCTTTTCCAGCTTTTGAAGTTCAGCTGCACCCAGCGCACGTATTGAGGCTGCGCGGGAGCTCTCAGTTTGAGGAACCTTGCGCTGCATCATTCTATCATAAGCCCCAATCGCCTGTTCGACCTGACCTTCTCTCAAGAATCCAGTGATAACAATTGCGTAATGAAGTGCATGGACTTGCATCTCTTGTTCCGGCATTGTAACCCTCAAAATCTTGTAAGCCGCGTTTGTCTGCTTCACTTCTATCAGTGCTCGCATCAAGCTACCATATGTCCAGCTGTCCAGAGGAATGTTGTTGTCGACCATCTGCTTATAGCGCTGTCTGCTCCCTGGAAGGTCACGGTTGAGGGCGTACTGCTGGATCAATAAATTCCAGGTGTGGGTGAGAGGATGGCCATAAAGGGTTCCTGCATTCCAGCTCGCGAGCATGCCTCCAGCAATGGCATCAGCTCCTTCCGGATCACCTGCATTCAAGAACGCCTGTACGTAGCCTGATCTTGCGCGCACGTCTGAGTCGAGTTGCACTCCCATTTGTTTTGCGCGTGAGAACAATGTCTCGAAAGCCTCGATATCGCCTCTGTCCGCGCAAAAGTCGAGTAGAGGCCCAAATGTTTTCACATCGGGTACAAAGCCGCAGTTGATGCAATTGTTGAAGCATTCCAGAGCGCCATCAAGATCGTCTGCACGAACATACGCAAGCAGCAAAATGTTCCAACATGTGATATCCGGGATCATGTTGTACTCAGTATGTATGCGATTGAACTGTTTTATCGTCCCTTCGACATCTGCCCTTCGAGCATAAACATATGGAAGCGCCGACAGAACGTCCAGTTTAATTTCATCATTGTAGTTTCTCTGAAGCTCGTCAATGTATTCATGGACCTTTTCTGCATTTCCAGCGATAGCGTATGCTTGGATTAGGTGTTTGAGCAACCCCGGCTGTAGTGGCTGTTCAGGGTAAAATGTGCGCAGATCTTGGATATGATCCTCAACACGCTGCCACCCGCCCATCAAGCTGTGTTGGCGGATCAGATTTCTGATCAAGTTTTGCGAAGGTCTTAGTTCAGAAGCAGCGTTGGGAGTATCAACATACTGATTTCGATACCTTCTGTACAACTCCAGCCAAATCTTCCTCCGGTTGGTATATTTTTGATACCGAGGCAACTCAACCATTTGTTTGATAGCATACTCATAGCAGGCCGAGGTGGGGAGATTCAGTGAATGAAGATCGTCAAACAACTTGATGAAGAAGTCCCAAATGAAATCTTCGTCTGGGTTTCTCGTGTTCAGAACCCGGTCCATTACGTGAGGAACGAAAGTCATGACAATGCAAGCCAAGTCTCTTTCCAGCTCTGGAGATGCTGTAAGTTCATGGTGGAATTCCCGCACATGCCTGAAGAAAGATTGAAGATGCTCTAGTAGTTCCGGCAATTCAGCTACGCCACGCCAGATTTCTGGAAGCGTTGCTCCGTCAAGAATCGCCGGATAAAGAGGTTTTCCACGCACCCGCAGGGTTCGTCGTCGGAACATTCTGAAAACACGAAAGGTGAGATCCCATTGCTCGTCGGACACTGTTCGCCGAAGAATAACATCTATGCCGACACGTATCATGTTGAAATCCATAGAGGGGTCGATGTCCTCGAGTGACTTGATGGCTGGGCCAATCATTCTTAGCGCGATGTACGCTGCTATTGCCGCTCGGTAAGAAGACGGCTTGCGAGCGGCTGGTGGAAGCTCGGAAAACACCTGGAGCACACGGCCAGGCAATGCTGGCTCACTATCTTGCACAAGATATTCTAGGAGACTGCGACGTAATTCATCTTGCGTCGCTGCTTGGTCTTCGGGAATCAGACTGTATAACTGCCATGCCAGTTCCTGTTTTCCAGGCTCCGGCAAGCGTAACAGTGCCTTTAGCTCCGTGACAGCATCGAATCGTCTGACTAGTCTTTGTGCCTCAGTACGGGCTTGTTCTATCACATCCACGCTTCTATTTCCTCCATCAGGCAGTGTTTGTTGTCGGAGTGTAGCAAAATGGCGGATCGCCTGCAGGGACCGTTGTTTGGTATCTGTGGTTTTGTGTCTTTTTAAGGAGAGTTTCCTGAGTAGATAAAGCGTCTTCTCCGGATACAGAAAGTCGAGGACTACATAATCGCTGATTTTGGCGTTCGAGGTGAGTGGGTCTTTTGCGACTCCGTTGTCAACATCACCGTTTGTGTGTTTGATGGGTGACGAAGATGCGGCCTCCGAAACTTGCAGGTTGAGACCGCCTGCACCGTGGTACCAGATACCGGAATGCAGCATGCGCCGATTGCGTAGACATGGCTTCGGAGCGCGGAATAACTGGCGTCCGCCGGATTCGATGCATGTCGAAGCACGCTCGAGCATCACCCAGGCGTGTGGGAGTGCAGATGACGCCAGCACGAATTACCGAGAAACTTGGAGGATGTTATAAACTGGTCCGGTCAGATTTCTCAGTGCGGGGGCGAATGGTATGGAGTGTCGGAGTTTGCTCACATATGTGCATGCCTCCGATAACTGAGTGACAGCGGTAACAAAACAAATTTCGCGAGAACCAGGCAGCAGCAGTAATGGACAGAAGAGCACGCTGAGGAGGTGCAAGAGATTATGGTACAGGCACAGGCATAGGCACAAACAAAGGGAAAGGCAGACTGTGCGCGTGGCAATGGCGGGCCCAATGTCTATGATAGTATGTCGAAAAGTTTACGGGCGCGCTATGATCTGATGTTCCGATTGGCTTGGCAAGGCTGAGGGACAGCTCGCCAATTGATGCCCCTCCACATCAGCCGCATCCCCACCACTACATCGTCTCTCCCCAACGACGCCGCCATGGACATCACCAAGTTTGTCACCGCCTACCGCGAGTCGGCTTTTCTCATCGGCGACTACAACACCTACCGCGACCAATTGGCCCGACGCCTCCGCATCGTGAACAAGAAGCTTGGGCGGGCGACACCCAAGAATGCCAAATATGCTGCAAAAGCCCCGGTGACCACTGAGGAGATCCAGAACAACAGCGAGTATGGCACACCCAAACAATTGCCCGGCTGCGCGCTGACCGACTCAGGGCTCTTCATCTTCTCCTGCTAAACTCCGAGCGCGCATGGGCACAAGCAATGGCCATGAAGGCCTCGCACTCGGAAGACAATGCCGACAAGAACATCACCGGCTCTACCCGCAAGCATATTATCTCACGTCTGCACAAGGCCGTCGTATACGCGAACCAGGTCGTCCAACTCGTCTCGGACACCAGCGCAAGCGGGGCGTCGGACACAGATGTGCTAGAAGCGAGGGCGTATGCATATGTCATGGTTGGAGCACAGGAGTTTGAAAAGCAAGCCGAGGGAACCAAAAGCAAAAATGCATCGCCGGATCGTTGGGCCCTGTGTCTCAAAAACTACTCCGCAGCGCGAGTCATCTACAGCGCCCTGTTCAAGGCTACGAAGAAGGATCTGTTCAAGGAGGTGTTAGCAGGAACGACTGATCCAAGCATTCGTTATGCTGCCTACCAGAGTCGCATTCCGCGTACTGTAGGTGTTCCCTCCGTTGCGATCAAGTACTTTCCCAAGGACGATGCAAATCTGGTAGAGGCCGTGCAGAAGCTAGACTCTGCGGCTTTGGAGGAGGAGAAGGCAGCTGCGTCTCGTAAGTCCGGGGAAACCCCACTTCCGGAGCTCGCTAATAGAAAGGCAGACTCGCAGATAACTTGGCGCGGTCGAGCAGCGAATGTTGTCGACGCTGCTATCGGGCAGGCATTGGCATCTGTCGATACAGCCTCTTCTGCCCTGGACGAAACCGCTGCTTCGTCCACATCACCCAAAGACCGAGCGAACGCATACGACGACATTCTTATCGCGAGCCAAGACGCCGTCGACGCAACCCGGAGAGCAATCGAAGAGCTTGAAAAGGAAGGTGTGGATGAGGGCGATTCACGTATGCAAGATCTCCGGGTAACCAACCTTGCCGTCAACTATGACCTTATATCCTGGAGAGTGGGGCGTAACAGGGTGTTGATCGGCAAAGACGATGGCCTTACTTTCCCAGCTAACCCTCCTCAAAAACCCCGGCGGCAACGTAAAGATGGTAAGGAATGGGCAGAGCGCGAAGAGCCCACTGGCCGCAAACTGGCACGGTTACGCGAACGAACTGCTTTGTACGACGCCATACTGCAGAGTATCGATTCAATCAAGGACCTCCGCGGTGCTGCGCGCGACACTGATTTTATTGCTGAGCTTGACGGGCAGCGTGCGTACTTCCAGGCGTTGAAGTGTGTCAACTTGTCTCACTCATACGCGTTCCTGTCGACGCCCAAACAAGCATTGGCGCTCTGCAGCCGAGCCCTGGGCCTCGCAAGCCAAGCGGCATCTGCCCCGCGCTCTGAATCCCCTTCGACAACCAAAGCACCGAAATTGCAAGTGAGCGAGGAGCAAGCTCAAACTCTGAAGAAGGCGCTGGGAAACCTTAACTCGCACTACCGCGGGGTAGTAGCGCTGTCACAGTTGTCTGCGAATTCTGAGACAGCGTCCAAGCCTGGACTAGCAAATGCGGCACCTGTTGTGGAGAGGCTCAATGAGTACCCCTCCTCGGGCTCGGTGGACCTGAAGAATCTAGTTACATGGCCTCCGAAGCTGAAGCCTGTGCCTGTCAAGCCGCTGTTCCTGGACGTGGCATGGAACTACATCGAGTACCCCGGACGCGTACCACCAGCGCAGCAAGCAGAGGCGCAAAAAGCACCGGTGGAAGAGAAGAAGGAGGAAAAGGCGCCAGCCAAGAAGGGGTGGTTCTCATTTGGTAGATAGTCAACAGTCAGCATGCAGAAAGCAGGGGCACATCCATGAAGATCGCCGTTCCTGGCCTGAACTCAGTTGCGCATGCAGACGCCGTGATCAGCCCCCGCGTAATGGAAAAGACGATAGCAGAGGGCCGTGGGAGCGTATCCGCGCATGGTGATGCGCCTGAGACACGCTGTTACTCCAGATTGAGCGACGGGCTCGTCGCGCGAGAGCAGCCTCTATTATCGCGTCAGCCACAGATTGGAGATGGGCCGGGTCTGATTGGCCTAGCGCGCGGCTCGTGCGCCGACAGATTGCCGTTGCGGGGATAGCGTCCTTTGAGCCTCAGGGGCATGCGCATAAGCGCCACCCTACCGTGAACGACCACCACGCGCCTTGTCGGCACAGCGATTTGGCTTGGGCGACAGCTGCTGTGCTAGACCCTGCAGAACATGGCCCAGCGAGAGCCGTTGGCCGAGGCTGACGAGCTGAGCCTGTGGGCGGTGCCACCTTTTGCTTGTGACAACGGCCGAGCAACTGGGGTACATGGAGTAGATGCTACTTACTAGATCCTAAGCTGCATTGCATGTCCGACCTCGAGAGACGAGCCGTGTACAACAAAGCCAAAACGAGCCAGGTCCAAAAGAGGCTGGAGGGGCGCTTCGGGGCAGCAGCCTCAGAGGTCATGCAGGTGGTTAGATTACTTAGTTAAATTAGGATGGGTGGATATCGATAGCAACCCCTTGCATCGATACGGGCTATGGCCCCTTATCCGCAGACGCGCAGACAAAGTATCGTGTACCTTGCAGCTCAATTCTGGTCGTGCTCATTCTTCTTAACCCACACAGCGCCCTCTCTTCTACACCTTCTCCCTCCCGACCTTTTTCCAGCTGCCGCTTGTGCGCCCGTCACTCTTTACCGTCGCTCTCTTAATTAATACCAACCACACACAGTCTTTTCCGCTTCTAGTCCTTTCTTGCTCGCGTTTTCTTTGGGGCCCATATCTCCAAAGCCTGCTCGCTCGGTATACAAGGGATTCCTCCATCCATACGTTTCAGACCTTGTCGAGGAGCGCCACGCGTTTCTCGATCTTAATACTTCACCACGGCTTCCGCACTGGCTACCGCTATTCTTCCTCGGCCCCAGGTCGACGATTCTTTTCGCAGACCATCGATCCTGCAGGTTTTTGACCTGCCCGCCTTCAAGACGTCGCCCCCAAGTCTCGACGACAGGCTGCCGTCCATCGGCCACGATATCTCTCGACCCTCGTCAAGCTCTACTGTGGCTTCCCCTCCGCACCAGCAGCAGCACAACAGTGGCAGCAATGTCTCGATTCAGCTGCCCTCCCTGGCCACACTAGCCTCCGCCGCATCCAATTGCCCCACTGCAAACCCAACCAGTAATGATAATAATGATAATACGAGGAACAACACGCCCGAGAAGAAGATGCCATCCCCACCAAGGTACGTTGCACACCCCAGGCCAACATGGCGCCAGCAGCAGGGCTCTGCGTCGGCGGTAGCTGCGGCCCGCCGTACCTTGGGAACTGGCTTATCGCAAAAGCCTTGGCGAAGTGCCGCACCTCAACTTTTCCTGCGCCTCGCTAACATGGAGTCCAGCAAACCCTCTAATGGCCTCAGCATGACTTATGCAACCTCTGCGCCCGCGACTGCCGGTGGACAGGCAGGCTCTCCGGTACGTCCTGCACCCTCTATTGTTGGTGTTGTTGCGAGGGCGTGTCCCGCTCTATCGCGCTCCAAATTTGTCTCTTATCTAATCGATAGCCACCACGCATCCATGATGCTGGAGCTTCCACTGTTCATATGCTGACCTTTCCCAGCCCGTCTGCCAGAATTGCTCCACGAGCACCACGCCCTTGTGGCGCCGCGATGAGACAGGCGCCGTCCTCTGCAATGCCTGCGGTCTCTTCTTGAAGCTGCACGGTCGGCCACGTCCCATCTCCCTCAAGACTGATGTCATCAAGAGCCGCAACCGCGTCAAGACGGGTGGACTAGGCGGACGCAAGAGGGTATGCACCATCCCGTCGCCCTGTTCTTTGCCATACACGTACTAACAGTCTGCAGACAAGCGACCAAGGCGGTCTTCCCGCGGCGCACCCCGATGCAGATGGCCAGCTCGCGCTCGCCCAGCACCGTCGTGCGTCTGGAAAGATGTCTTCGGGCCTGTCTGACCGTTCGCAGTCCCCCATCTCACGCACTGGCACTCCAAACTTCAACCATCCCTCCAACATTGCGCCCCAGCACATGTTTGAGCAGGCTCTACACGGCGACTTTCATTCACCCTCGCTTCCTGGCTTCGGCCTCCGGGCTCCTTCACCTGCTACATCATCAGTCAACGGTTCCCATCTCGAGGCCCCTCTACCGTACGAGACACTTGCTGCGCAAAACACTGCGCTTAAGACTCGTGTTTCCGAAATGGAGCTCATCAATGACCTGTTCCGTAACCGCGTCAGCGAGCTTGAGCAAAGCGAGCAGTCCGCGCGGCAGACGGAATCTACACTGAGGAAAGAGCTTGAGGAGGTTAAGCAACGAGAGGCTGACTTGAAGAGGCGGCTCGAGGAGATTGAGAATGAAAGCCCTAGGCACAAGCGGATGAAGATGAGTGAATTCGTGGACGAGAGCCGCGCGGGTACGCCTATCAGTGCCATGGTAGACTAGGCTCGAAAATCTTGCGATGAGGCGTTTCCTTTTATCTAACGACTGTTCCATGCATGCGGGGAAATGTTCGGTGGTGTTGGGTTGAGGTAGTACTCGTCCCTTGCCAGCTTGCACCCTACGAGAGTAAAGTGCCGACGCTTGCTCTACCTGGTCTGCAAGACCGTGTAATGTCCGAATACTACTTCTTGTCGCCAATGCTCACGGTGGTGGTTGTATTGTAATCTTTTTTTCTCTGTTGATACCAAGTGTTGATGAGGGTGTGCCGTACGAATGTACGGCTGAAATGGCTGCATGGGTTAGAAGCTTGGAAAAGCGGGGAATGCAGGGAAGCGAAGGGTAAGGCATGTGGTTCTCAAAAGTCTTGCTATCGGGTTAACTTAGTTACCATTAATGGGATACGAAACAACTTCAAGCTAGCATGAGCTCATTTGCATGTACGTATTGATATTAGGTTGGTGCTTCTACAGTAGCCATGATGTGAGGACTTTTGGATCTTGATAATACAGTCCTTGGCAGGCTAAAGGACTTGCTTTAGCAGTACCAGTTGGAGCATAGGTTTTGTCTTAAAGGTGCATCGATTTTTGTGCAAGCATTGGTTTGTACTGGTAGGTAGTACTCGGCTGTATGGTTTAACATTGGCTGTCCGTTACAGGTGATGAAATAACCAAGGCTTGCCTGTCATCGCCTCAGATAATTGTCAAGAGCATGTAAACTTCAAGACATTAGCAGATTAGACATGTGTCTGACTCGTATGTAGTGCTAGTTGAACAAACGGTTGTGAGAAAGGCTTTGCCCGAATGGTGTAGCAGCAATGTAATCTCTCGGAAATATTTTGCAATAGTAGTCGTGCAAGGTAGAGTAACCCGTTTCCCTTCGTTCACGTTGAAAGCCATTGTGGTGCTTGGATGCGATAAAATCCAAGAAAAATGATATAAACAGATCACACTCAACATTTGTCACTAGATTGACTGTATCAATTGGTGCTGTATCTCCACTGCGATACTTCCCGATGGCTGTGTGTCGTGGTGTTGATGGAGCCGGTTGGATTGTTTAATGGGACGCTGTCCCTCCAAGTGTCATTCGTAATGCGCATCACCAGCAAAGGCACAATGCGGACATTTGCGGACCCTAGACTATCTCAAGACATACCTCAATGTCTGCCTATTTCCTGAATCCAATTTCAACTCTTCCATCGCCCAAGATGGCACGCAGGTGATGGGTGTTCGGGAGTAAACGGGCAGCGCTAACCCGAAGTGAGCTCCCGCACGGACGCTTGGCAGCTAATCAACCCTTCAGCGAGTTTTTGCATCCACCTCCTCCATCCTCCTCCCACCACTCCGCATCCATTGAAGGACCAATTCATCTCCAACTCATCTCCACTCCGACCGTCAACACCATCACCATGGTTGCCATTGCTCGCTCTTTCGGCGCCGCTCGTGTGGCCGCCCGCGGCTTCTCCAACGCTGGTATGTGTCGCGCCTGCCGCAGGTGCTCAAGCCATTGGTTTTGAGCTCTGCAAGCTCATCAAGCAGCCATTGACCATCATCTCGCAGCCCGCCAGCCCCAGCAGAGCACTCTGGTTGCTGCCCGCAGCGCCTTCCGCAACAACGCCGCCCGCAACGTCATCCAGAAGCGTGGCATCGTCGCCGAGTCCACCGCTGCCGCCATGGTCGCTGCCGCTAAGATCCAGGGTGCCGGTCTCGCTACCATCGGTCTTGCCGGTGCTGGTGTTGGTATCGGAACGGTTTTCGGTGGCCTCATCCAGGGTGTCGCCCGCAACCCTTCCCTCAGGGGTCAACTCTTCCAGTACGCCGTTCTGGGTTTCGCTTTCGCTGAGGCCACTGGTCTCTTCGCGCTCATGATGTCTTTCTTGCTCCTCTACGTTGCATAGATGGGTGCATTGATTGCATCGACTGCCGGACATATTGGGGTCAACGGTATGGGGGTGCCGCAAGGTGGAAAAGTTTTCTTGCGGATGGGTGTGTGCATAGGGACGACTACTACCTCTTTTCCTACTCTAGTGGCCGGTCAGATTGTGTAAAACATGTACTTTAGAGAGCAATCTGAAGAGCAAGCTACCACTCTGGCTCGCTTTCCTTGTCTACGCATGCGTGCGGAAGCTCTAGCTACGGTAATGAGACGTGCGGATGAATCATGTTAAGCTCAATGAACCCAATTGGATATGCAAAGTTAACGACTAAGCTGCTCGACGCCCGTGCCCCGTTCCGTGATGAGCTGTGCCGACTTGAGCTCTCCGATGCTGGAACCTGATGATGCCAAGCCTTTTTACCCAATCTCCGCCTTGTGTGTGACGACGCCGAACCACGCTTCCCCAGCTCGCTTGGCTGGCTGCAGTGTTGGTATTTTGTTCTTTGCTCCTTGTTCTTTGCCTCGTCCCTAGCTTCATGTCTGGCCGGGCCCCCGAAAAGATCAATTGCATTTCTCGAACCCCGCGATAGCTTCCGTGCGGCCCGCACTAGTAACACGTCCAACGGCTTGCAGTTTGCCCTCGAGCACGCCCTCACGTCGACACCACCATACCTGCGCTCATGGCAGGTGTAATTATCTGCCAACCATGTTCCTTGCATGTCATTTTTCCGCTTAGTTATGCCCAATGACAGCTTGGCGAAAGTTTGCGCTGTCGAAGGCTTGGTAATCGTCGCATTCAATCCCTTGTCGATGCTAACTCATAGTCCTGGACATCTTTGTCGACCAGAGGTATGATTACATGTGCAATACTTCCTTAGACTATACTAATGTGTTATAAGATGTTACTTTGACGACTCAATGCGTATGGTGCGATATCTTTACCAACGTCAACCCAGCGCTACCCGAAGCTGTGCGCCATCCCGAATGATGTCAAACCTGCGAACACTCACAACAACAACAACAACAACCCACACACACACACCAATATACCAATGCACCAATATATAACAATACGTATAAGGGAAATCAATTACATCAGGAAGCACGATCCATGTTGCAACGATCAGAGAACTGGAATGTTGTGACTCTTCATGCGCCGGTCGCACGCAGCATCACGCAGCATTGCGGCAGGTCATGTTAGAGATATGTCCGTCATTCAACACGCCGTGCAAACTCGGTGTGGTCAATGAATGATGCAGGTCCATGTAGAGAGGTCGAAGTTGCCATGTTTCAGATCTGCGTTTGAGCGGATGGTGAAGCTTCTCCCGAAACAAGCAACACGACTACATACTCCCAAAACGAGGTATCAGAAACCAAACAAACCCAGCATTCCTTGTATCTAACGGAACAATCCATGCAACCGATCTTCTGAACCGGTACGAAAACATTCGGATTGTCCCAATACCGTGAAACCAAGGTGGATTTCGAGACAAGCTTCAACTTACCATTCCACACAGCTTAGTCGTCGTTGTTTCGCTCGTACAATCACTTGAGGTTGTCGTATTTAGGTTAACATAGCCGCCTTGTGCTCGATTCAATATACTTCATCTCCTCAGTCCTCTCATCCTTTAACCTTTGTGCCGGCCACTCTACTTATTTGTATATATTTCTTGTTTCACTCTTCAATAGCTTGATTTTGTTCAGTAGCAATCATGCGTTACACAGCCTTCCTCACCGTCGCTGCATTCTCCAGCATTGTCCTGGCTTCGTCAGGTCAGCTTCGTAACTAGATATAGGAAGAGAACAACACATCTAACGTGGAGCAGTCAAGCGTGACCCTCAGGATGATGTTGCTTCCATCCTCGCTGCTCTCGCAGCCAACAACCCTGACGATGCGGCTGCCGCCCAGCAAGCCGTTAATGGCGCACAGAAGCGTGCCCCCCAGGATGATATCAACAGCATTCTTGCCGCTCTCGCAGCCAACAACCCTGACGATGCGGCTGCCGCCCAGCAAGCCGTTAATGGCGCACAGAAGCGTGCCCCCCAGGATGATATCAACAGCATTCTTGCCGCTCTCGCAGCCAACAACCCTGACGATGCGGCTGCTGCCCAGCAAGCCGTTAATGGCGCACAGAAGCGTGCCCCCCAGGATGATATCAACAGCATTCTTGCCGCTCTCGCAGCCAACAACCCGGATGACGCTGCTGCTGCCCAGCAACTCGCCTCTTCTCCGATGCACAAGCGCGAGCCTTATGTCGTTCCTAACTCAAAAGCTGTAGAGCCTCTTTTGGGCAAGCGCCAGGACGACATTAACAGTATCCTTGCCGCCCTTGCGGCCAACAACCCCGACGATGCAGCTGCTGCCCAGCAAGCCGTTAATGGCGCACAGAAGCGTGCCCCCCAGAATGATATTGCCTCGATCCTTGCGGCTTTGGCACAGAACAACCCCGATGACGCAAAGGCGGCGCAGTCGCTTGCCAAGCGATGGATTGCGTAAATTCTCTAATGTTTAATGTATTGTGCTAAGGGGGGGTGTTAAAACCTTCCGATTGTGCAGCGCAGATCAGATGGGATGGAACCTGAGATGGGATGAACCTGGGATAGGACTTGTACATAGTTGGATAGTTTTTGTATATTGGAGAGAAAATTATTTTAGGCAATCTTTCTTTGTCAGTGCTTTGCTGAGGGATGTCTTTGTCTGCTGTCGAGTCTTACGTGTCATGGTGGCGGATACCTCTACACATGATGCTTTTACTCATGTATATGTGTGAAAAGGTTTTTCTGTCTGAATATGCCTTGTGACTTTTCCTTACCCCTGACATTAAATACTGTAGTAATATCGGTGTAGAATGCTCTACATGGTAGCAGTTATCCCGTCGTGTGTGCAGGGAAAGAGTGAGTCGCCCTCTTAAACGGCTTAGAGAGCGTATCAGAATAGCATAACTGGCTGCAATCTGGAAGTATATTGCTACAGGCAGAGAACCTAATCTTTTTGAGTTTTGAGACATTGGTTTTACATGCAGCAACATTATCTACCAAATCCAGTTATATCAATATCCCGAAACGCCTCTTACCAAGGACTTCCAACTCAGCCCCATCTCTTACCCCGCATCATCCTCAAATCAACCCACGTCAAGCCAGCCTGCGTGCTCCATTCAACCATTACCACGCATCTATGCCGCGCCCACACCTGGCTTGCTTGTACCATGCAGGATATTTACCATGCATTTTTGGGAATCTCCAGTTTCTCCATCGACACGATGGCCGAGTGGTCTAAGGCGGTAGATTTAAGTCTTGCTCAGACCTCTACTACAGAAATGTGCGTGGGTTCCCAAAGTCTCGGTACAAAGTTAGGTGAAACATTCACCTACCGTGCACGCGCCAAGACAGCCACAGCCACAGCCACAGTAACGCGACAGCCACGCCAATCTTGTTTGGGGAAAGCTAAGTTTGCTTTAGAAGGTAATCATTCTCCCACTTCCTTACGTTCATGTATACTCTACTAAATAACTGGATTCTGCTATACACATACACTAAGTCTAAAGAATGGACGTAGAGCTCTTCGATTACCTCAAAGGAGAGGAAGATGTAGGTGAGATCATGGCCAGACTCAAACGGCACATCAACGAAGGCAAAGAACTACCATGGGTGAGCAGCTTCTATTCTTGTTTAATAATGTCTAATATAAGATATAGTTTCAAGATGTGATCCCAGGACTTATTCCAGGTATCGAAGATAGCGAGCCATGGTTAAGCCTCGCACGGAAGTTGCTATGGGCAGATGCCCAGTATACCGAGCATGACGAGAAGATCGAGCGTATGGAGAGGCTACAGCAACCAGACCCAAGCCCACTTATAGTGGACCGCTATAACCTTAGAGAACATTGGCGGGTTTGTGTCGAAGCCTTGCGACCAATGCCAATCAGAATGTTGGAAGCGGCGAATAAGATCTACCGTGTGGTAGCTGGGCAAGAGTGCCTATCTGGTGGGTACTTCCACACAGGGTCTTTTCTTTTGCAGTATAAATGTAGCGCATGTTCTAACTATACATAGAAGGCCAGAATGCAGCTAGACTTACAGGCGAGACTGACGACAAGCACTTTGCTTTCGTCACTATTGCAGTGACTGTGCAAGACAAGGTCGTCAGCCCTATCATTACTGATATCGAGCAGCGGCAGAAGAGCCTTGACGAACGTATCCAACGTACACAACACCAGATACGCGATCTGGTTGAGAGAGTTGGACACGTCGTGATTGAAGACAACGAAGACATGCATGAAGACGACAATACGTATAGGGACGACGAAACTACCGACGAAGATGATGAAACCGCTGACGAAGACGACGAAGACGCTGATAATAAACAAGCCGTGCAACAACAACTAGACCGTCTGAATGCAGAGAAACAGGAAGACCAAGCGCTGCTCAATGCTCTCAAGAAATTTCGAGGTATGCTTCGTATATGTGTGAACTTGACTTCATCTTGCTTATAACTATTATAGATATACTTATAGATGAGAAGGAGATAGAGGATCGCCGCAAGGATTTGAAAAGGAGTGTAGTCGTTGAGGAGTGTGACGAACTTATGTCCAGGAAGCCTGCAAAGCGGAGGTTGCAGGTGTCTAGAGCTAATCATCCACCAGCTTCTTGATCATTGGCGGGACCTTCTCTGATCCGGCTACCTTGTCGCTCACTTTCCTCCAAAACGTCGTCGTATGCTGCTTGCTAGATCTTCTCCGGTCATAGATAGCTTTGAGAGCCTGCAGCCTAAGAGTATGCCACGACTCGCGGGAACGTGAGTCTAGGAAATACATGCGCAGTACTCCGTACAACTTCCCACTTGTCATGCACTGTCCTCTGTGCGCATTGGTCTTGTACCCTTGTAGAAGGAAAAGTTCTCCAGGATGAACTTTTCCGTGTTCAGAAAGACAGTTTTCGGCCCACGTAAGCTTTCCAATATCCTGTGCAGTGATTGTGTTGTGAAGAAAATCCATAGTTCCTTTCCGAGTATAAGGAATCCACATTGCTCGTGAGCTGTGTGTTTAGTTAGCGGTCACTAATGTAGAAAGTTCGGCCTCATACCTATGGCGAATCGTACTCTCCCAAACAGTACACCTCTTTGCGCGAAATCCTGGACTAGCTGATTTCCAATCTTCCATCTCCTTCGCGGACCACGCTCCAAATGCCATGTATAGATCTCCTTTGGCTGAAGAGAGTGGTATATGGCTCCAACAAAACTTAACTATTAGGTATATTAGCATGAGCACTGAAAAAAAGATTATGCAAATCTTACATGGCTGGTTTTGAGATGCTGCGTAGTTGTTGAGTGCTACCGCAATCAGTGCAATAGCTGGAATTGTCCTGATATTATTTTTACTCTTGACGCACTTTTGCAGCTCTTCGTGTCCGTCGAAAAGTGAGAGTGGAGACTCCAAGTCCCGAAGCCTTTGAACTAAGTCGTTCCATTGGATGTTAGAACTTGCACTGAACATATCCACTACGGCATCTTTGTACAATAGAAGGATTTGCCGTTCAGGGTCGATACTGTTATTCCAATCATGCCAGTGCTGGTCTGCAACAGACCCCTTTCCGCGCTTCATAGTTAATCTAACTTTACCTTTGAATTCAACAAGGTCAAGTTGTGAGCAGATGAAGAGTCATGTTATAAGGTAGGCCATGAGCCTACAATAAGACTGAACAAACCATAAGAATATTCTAGGCTTGTTAGACGCAAAGACTTTGCTGCATATCCTGCGCCGTAACCACGATATCTTAGTTTGTGTGTTAATGAAGTGAATGGCTGGTAAGAACAAGCTGTACCCAATTGGGTCTGCTGATATATGAATGTGTTGGTTGTCTACATACGACTGTTGCATGTCCGTGTGGTGGAAGCCACAATCTTCAGTTCGCCGATTTGCTCATCACACTGGCGATTGTAATTTGTAGGTCCCACGACGAAAATCATGTCGTTTCGCGCATGTGTCCTGCTATAAACTTCTATGTAAGAACTAATCTTGAGGAAGTACTAATTGTGATGCGCGGGTTAAGATAACAGTGCGCGCAGCTACTCGCGCGGTCCAGTGTACCGAAAAATAAGCACAAGACAACAAGCTTGTCTTGTTGTCATGGTAGGTGGATATGTATACTCTGAATTGGCGCGAAACGTGCGCTAATCGCTCTGTACTTAACATAGCGATTAAGGGCTTAGCCTATTACAAAAAATATAATGATAATAATATTATAATTTTGACATATTTATAGTCTTTCCCGACACAATGGCCGAGTGGTCTAAGGCGGTAGATTTAAGTGTTACTTAGATCTCTACTACAGTAATGTGCGTGGGTTCAAATCCCACTTGTGTCAATATTGATTTTTTGCATCATCGCAGAGTTTTTTTTACGTTACAGGGCAAATAGAATACACCCAACCGGTAAAAGCCAAGAGGAGCATCAAGTAAGGACAACCAAGCTCGTGCATAGGGTGTGGAGACACGGCGTCTGCAGGTATCAAACGATTCACTCCATTATGTTTCACCGCTTACAGCTATAACTGCGATAGGGTTTCACCGTTCGGGCTTCCATATCGTATGCAGTGTGCCTTCCTGCGCCATAGCAACTCCCGATAATCTCGCGGCAGCTCATGCAAGCCCTTGCAAGTCCATGCATTATTCGTACCAACACGGGAACTTTTAAGCAATGCTTTTTTGTCTTGGTGGGGTTGCAAACTGGTTGCAAACATGCGTTGTTATTGACGCGTTTATCCGCACCGTCAAACGATGGCTTCAGCATTCTCTCTTTTTGATTCTATTACTCGAGATTATATTCTAGCATAGAATATTTTCGCAATACGTGGTCAATCACAGGACCTAGATAGTCTCGTTGCCTTTTTTTCTGACCTTAGCAGTGAGGTTTAAACTACCAGAACAGGTCTACTAAGCTGGAAGTAATCTGTGCGTAAACAGGATAACGCGCATATGTAAAGGAGTTCCGGCTATGTGCTGCTTACACAAACTTACGCAATTAGTCCAGGTCTTTATGCATACTACTGTGGCGGCGTCGCTCACGCTGTATTCAGTGCATGATATGCAATCTTTGTCTCACCCGGCTATACTTAGTGATTGAAGCATTTGAGGGAAAAATGCTTCGTGATAGTGGGGGCCAAAGCTTTCCAATCTGCGACTAACCTAGACAATTCAAACTTGTGTATCTCAACTTTGCTCAAGCAGATGCAAGAACCTTCTGGCGCTCGAACAGTGGCGGTCTTCCAATTCACTTTGATTTTAGTAGCTCTGAAGCTCTGCAAAGCAACTCGATTCCCACCTTTCCGTGCTCTTGTAAGCCCTGCATGTACGAACCTGCCAGTCATGTCAGCTTGTGCTGCCCAGTACTAACTTTGATAGAAAGATACATCAGCTACCATGGCAGATTCAAGCTCAACAGAAGCTCAGCTCAAGACCGCAGTTAATCGACTCCCAGCTATAAGCGGATGGATTGCCGAGTCCAATGCATTTCGTATGCTATCCAGCGCATGTATCCAAGGATTCAAGGATCATGGACAGCGGATCGGCGTGATTCGAGGTACTTTTAGGCACATTGAAAACAGCAAATTTTAAAGTGCTAACTAAGGATCATTAGGGCCAGATTTTAGCATGCTCGATGGAGGACTCATCTTCGATCCGCCAGAGGGATTCCCTATGGACATGGACCCTTCTGCTGTATGGACTTGGGTTAATGAGCATAAAAAAAAGCAGACCCTCCAAATCGTACCAATTGACATCAAGCTTAGCATCAGCGCTCGAAAACTTCACCAAATTGCACCCTTGTTTATAGTCGCGCCACCTGGCAATACCGAAATCCTGTGCCTGCTACCTATCAGAAGCTACACGGACTTGCATGCAAATCTTAAATTGGCATATCGAGACACGCAGTGTGCTGATAAAGACAAGTCCAGTAAGACTCATCGATTGCGACCGCGTGAGCCTCTGCACATCAGTAATCTCTTGGCGCCGTTCGCGGTACATAAGTGCGACCTCTTTGAAGCACTGCTAAGACTGAGGAACACATTCAACGGTCAATCGGCTTATACCAACCCATCTAATGGTGTTACGTTACGAGGTTGGACTCCGCAAGCACCCGATCCCAACCTCGAAAAGTTGATGATGATACAGGGGGGAAGGCAAAGAAATTCTGCTGGTGTTATCCACGAGCTTGTCCAGACTCTTCGCTCTCAAAAAGAGTGTGGTATAGAGCTTTTGTTTAATCTCGTACAACCATTGGCATGCGACTTGGTACTTCGGGACAACATGTCGTCCACAGCGTATCTTATTGAGCATAAGGTGACTACACCGACCGAAACAAGATCCAATATTGTATCACTGAGGCCAGGCCCTGAATGGAAAAAGGAGCAACATAATTGGCATTTTCTTCTTCATCAACATGGCGACTGGGTCGCGATTCACACAAGAGAAGGACACAAAGCTGGAAGCAACACGCCAGCAATTCGTGTCAACCTGAAGAGTCCTGGTGCCGCGTCTAGCATCGCTACCACGATACGCAACCACGGAGTTTTGGCCAAACAGAGACTTCAAGCAAAGTGGCGATCCTTGGTGTACGAGGGTAGCCTGTTGTATGAAGAGAGTCAGTCAACAGAGCCAAAGAAAAGCCAGAGCAAACCCTCAAGAGCAGCTGGGAATGAAATGCTCCGTATATCATTTTGCGACGCCATCAACAACCAGTGTTTCAAGCTAGGAAAACACGCGTGCATTCTTCTGGAAGGTAATGCTTGTGGAGATGCAGTAATGGTTCGACACAACTGGACAGAGTGTGACCGATCTAGATATAGATCTAGTAGGATCCTGCCGGTCTCACTTGTGGAAGGTATAAAATCACGATCCTCGGAGGCGCTCATACTACGATTCATTCCCCATTTCTGGCCTCCAAGTGTCCCGTCTTCACAATTATTCGAGCCCGCACGCATGAGGAGTATCAGGGTACCGCTGTGTTTAGGCCAGGATTTTGTATATGTCGCTGCCACAATGAGCTCTCCATCTACACAAGAGCCTTTTCTCGACAAGCTCATCCTCTTGCCTTCGGGAGATACAGATTGGTTGGCCAAATTCGATAGCTGCAACACCTGTGATGAAGAGTCAGAAACAAGGGATTGGAAGCCAACCTTTGAGTCAATTCCCGAAAGTCAGGGTGGGGGCCATGCTGGGAGCTCGCTCATACAACTCCCCTTCTTAAACCGACATGCACAGCCACTCCATCAAGTTTACGATTTTGAAGACGGCTCAGTACATAGTCGCCTTGATATCCTTTTACAAGAGGAAGGCTCACGATATGTCACCCCAATCTATGGGCCAAATGGGTTGCTTCAACGACAATGGAACCATGGCAGTCCCAGAGTACATAACGCCGACTCTCCTGCAATTCATAAGTAAGTAATCTGAGTATGGTCGCTATGAACTCTCATAGCACTGGTTATTCTATATCAGTCCTGACACGTGCAGCATGATGCGTCGAGTTTTGATGACCCTTCCGCCAAACACATTACCAATGGCCAGCAATCGAATCGAAAAGATTCTCAATCAAAAGAAAAAGGATATCGCAAATAAAAAGAGCTGTTCAGAAAAGACCGCAAATGGCTTGGCCTACTGGGCCTTGATCGTAGATGACACCTACGGCATGTCATTGAGAGATATTGTGGCATTGTCTGGTTTCGAAACGGCATACACCCTACGATGTGACCACTGTGAGAACGAAGACGACTGTCGTTTTTTTATTCCAGAAATCGCTCACAACCTCAATTCCAGAAGTATTTCTTGCGCGTCTTGCTGGCGTACCACCACAAGGATCTGTACATTTCAAGGAATCGCAACCACTACAGACCTCGTGGATGAGATACGTAGCTATGAAGCATTTAGACACCATGTACCGTGCAACCAGTGCTTCTCTGATGAGAAGCAGTGCGACAATCGAGCTGATCTTTGCGAGAGGTGTGAGGCTGCTGGTAAGGAATGTGTACGAGAAGCTTGCAAGAATGGGAGCGAGCCCTACGATGAGTCAAGTTGTCCCAGGGCTTGTGATAAGGCTCATGAAGATGACGGATATACAAACGTCACTACGATTCCAAGGAGTAAAGGATGCAATGCACGTATCCAACTGAAAAATGCATAAACATGCAAAGCTGTATCGTAAATTTCATCAGGTTGAGCTGAAGAGGGAAAATATTAAGATGGTTGAGGCGTTCTGCAAAAAATCTCTTTTCCTCCTCAAATTGGCGATGAGCTTCAGTATCGTGTCTCCGACGGTGACTATATGGTAACTCGAATAGTGGTGACCGGCCTTGGAAGCGAGGCACAGGATCTCTCTTTGGAGAATTGGCAGAGGTGGTGGCGGCGGCGGCGGCGACGGCAGATCGAAGGTCAGGAGTGACTAGTCTAAAAAAAAGCGAAGGTCGTCATTGCTGGTAAGAAGGGCTGGGAAATTAGAGAGGAGAGTCTCTGTATGATCGGAGGTATGTTCAAGCCTGTCCCAAAGGCTCTCGCAGAAAACCTGGAGCTTTGTCTCGCGATCTTCATATCCAGCTTGGCTGAGTTCATGGCACTGCTCTTGTAGAACAGAGTTGTCGCAATTTTCAGGTGAAAGAGCGTTTTACATTATCAAGGACAAATTGGGATTTCCAAGGTGTGGTGGTACCTTACATGGAAGTTGGTCGGAGATACATCTTGCTCCAGCTCGTCCTGTCGGGCCAAGACGGTACATAGGTTTGGCCCAGTCTGTACCTAGATGGCCCTCTTACACCCCGCCAACATCCATAGAGACCGTGAACTATTCCTTCAGCAAAGTATCACGCGCTAAGACACTGCTAAAACTACGCTAGAGTCCTACCTCCCAGCGCTACTTCTGGCTAGAAGAGCTTAGCGATCATATCCGGCAACAAGTTCGCGATAGAACCCATGCCGTGACGACACCAACGACCGCTTGTTGCTCCTTAACGAGATTAACGCGCTAGCCTTGAACGAGATCGCCGTGTTGTGAGGCGCTGGGTTTTTCCATGTTCCTGCCAAATCGGAACAGCTGGAATAAATAGACGTTTAATCCAAAGACTCGCGGTCCTGCTCCCGACAGCTTAAGTAACACACGTACACTTTCTCAACTGGCTCAGTCGTCACTCATAATCTAATAGGGAATCGATTTCTGCTCTCGTATGACCGCGGTATACATGGACCCAGGCTGCCAAACCAACTATTTCCAAACACCAAACCGATCGCGCTTTGTGGCGCGCGACTTTTTACTGAACCCCTCTCCGGAAACCACGCCGCTATACTGAATACAACTTGTCTCAGATTCTAGATATCCATTTTAATCAACAGAGCAGGTCTCCTTCATGACGCTTTGCGTAGCTCCGCTAGGCTTTGGCAAAACATCAGATCTTGGCGTTGTTATTGGCCCCTCTCCTCGTATGCGCAAAGGCGCTGATCTCGAACAGTGACTTGGTTAACTACGTGGAATTCGGGACAGCGAGTTTAAAGATGATAGCTTAGGATAATTCGAACAACCAAACCTTGAACATATCTATTGATGCTGTCGTAGTTGCATGCCTCGCTCAGTCCATGCAACGGCCCGTATCAAATGCCAATCGTCCTCCTCCCAAAAGCGCTTGTATTTATTCAACGATGTGCATGCGACTTTGGCGACAAACCAAAGGCTTATCAGCAAAAAAAGGAACTCGCAGAAAGACGACTAGAAGTTGATATGGCGCATTGGTATGGCTAAGATTGCGCTAGAAGAGCCTAGCAGCTATGTAGTACGTGCAGATGGATAGAAGCTACTAGTAGAGACAAGAAGCAAGTATGGAGTTCACACAACTAACCAGCTGTATTTAGAAGATAGAGGTGAGCCCTATTTCTATCTATAAGATTTAGTTATGACACTCTCACCAACACTGCTTGCCTTAAGTATTTTATCGGCCCTTACTTGGCTAATCGTTAACAGACTGCACATACTGTTTCAATTCCTCTGGGGAAGCGCTCGCCTTATCGTGGTTTTTGGAGAAGTGGCTTCCTTCCTTTACGTAGAGCTTATGCAAAGCTTGCTTATTACACGATTAACGATGCTCATTTCATGGATAACCTTCAGCGTTGTTAATTCGATCATGCGGATACCGGCACAGCTCACTGAGCGTATCTACCAAAGCTACATCACATCACTAGAGAAAAAACCTTCTAATGCTGCTGCACGATCGAGCAAAGACCTGCAAGAGCAGCAGACACAGAATGATTGGACAGAAATAGATAAAACCACACCATTGGCATCGCAGTGTATTGGTATGACAAGGATTGGGGAACGATGCCAGCGATGGAAAAATATGCCACCGGGATCCCCATACAACTGTGGAAAACACAAGAAGTGAGTGGCGATTGACATACTCGCTGTGCAGTTGAGCGTGCATATTCCAACGTGTCCTGTATACCAACTTTATCCTCGCCAGAAGTGGAAGATTTGAAATGCTTCCATATCTCTGTTGGAATTATAGGAATGGAGGGAGACCGAGAGGTTTGGGCGTTAAGGAAGCTGGCATGCGGCGGAAGTAGCAGGCGCTTTGGGAAAAGTGGTAGTAGCAGTTTAATCTAGGTATAACTCTCGTTAGATTAGCACATGCAAGGCCGCTAAGAAAGCTTATCTACCAGGAAAACTCAAAAAACTACCAAATTTTCTGCCACCAAGTTGCCCAGGTTATGATAGCTGCCTGATACGAGCACCGCTGTAGCCAACCTCGCTGGGCATGAAACCGCTCTAAAGCCTCAGCACTTAAAACGTGAACTGCGAACATGCTGAAGACGTGGAACGCGCATAGGATGGCGATAAATAAAATGACGATCGCGATCATTAACTGAACTATTTGCTACAGTTTTATTAGCTGAAACGAGTATAGAACAGATACGACTTGCAACTTACCAACTTCCAATGTATCGTTGGCTGATCCCCAGTGAGCCATGGTCTAGCAATAAGAGCTAATGTAACGCCCCATACGAACATGTGAGAAACTGAACTCATTGTGTTGTTATCCTTTACGGTGCGCAGCGGGTGGGAGGATGGTGTTGCTGTCATTGCTAGCCGGCGCGTCCTGTTGTTTGCAGCCCTGCAGGCTCGTAGTACGTGTACGTAGTAGTACTAGTACGTCAAGTAGACAGCGTCTCGCACAGACCTCACGTACGTATCCATCGCGAACATTCCCAAAATCTCGTCCACCGCGGCTGTCTTCACCAGTTCACTTGGTCGAGATTGATTATAGACTATCTCGAAGAACTACCCTTGGAAAACCATCCGCCCACAATCAAATTCTGCCCATGCTTGGAGAACTCGCTACGGGGGCTATCGCAGTTGCTCTCATCAAACGCAATGATTTCGTACAACACCTCGCCCTTCTCCTTCACCAAACTCCTTTCCTTCAGTATCTGGGCACACATTTCTCCAATGGCGCATTAAATATTAAGAAGTCATTTCAACAATATTGGATAATTATACAATGTGCGCTTGGCGAGCATAGGATTAAAAGATGCACGCAATATGCCCACCGAACGCTCTCATGGACTCGAAGGTGGATCTCCCGGGGTTTGGATATCCCGTCCAAAACTACCGAAACTGTTTTTGGGCCTGTGGGGTGGTATGAACATAAAAAAACTAAAGACAGACGAAGTGTAGTGTGAGCACTACGAGGCTGCGCAGTTCACTAGGCGTGAATAGAGAATGAACCTCACCTGGTAAACTAGTCCTCGATATACATTTTGCTCAACAATGCGTTGCATGATACTTAGATTATTAGGAGCAATGGCTTCCGTAAAATTTGAAAAGCCAAACATGCAGGTATCGGTCACTACATCTCTTTATCACATCGTGAACTTCCTAATTAATCCACCAACTCTCATCACAAGACTCTCGAACTGGTCCACACTCAGGCAAAGCTGACTCCCTCTAGTTGCACCGAGATCCTCAATCACTACACCAAATACCTCCTGAAGAGTTTCACTCGCACCGTACCATAAAGCCCGTTCCCTCTCGAATCCTTGTTCTGCTAACGAAATCTCTTTCTGAATTTGATCTAGTTTCCTCAGTGATGCTGTCTGAAGGTCATAGTGGTGTAAAGTCGCGCTGAAGGACGTATCTGTATCGAGGCCTATAAATTCCGACATCTGTTTCCAAAGCCCGACATGTTTAGCTTTCCGACCAGCGTAAAGCTTCATCCGTTCGGTGTTTACACTTCCAATAGCGTTCTCTAAGCCTGCTTTGGCCCGTTCGCAACAGCGGAACGCCTTCATGTGGTAGTTGGCTACTTCTACTGTATGTTTGAATGTAGAATTGAAACTTGCCGCGATTAGAACCATCGGCAGACACGGTGTTCCCTGTCTCGAGATGCTTCTTTTGTTTGTCAACAGATGCATCATCGCACCCAGATGGTCCACAGCCATGTCAGCAGCATGCCTTGCATCCCACCCTAATACTGTAGCTTCATTAAGTAGCTCACGCATAGCGCTAGTATCTTCAAGCACTGGACAGCAATCTGCTGCTATAGCAGTGGCGTTTTCCAATCTCGTAAGTACCAAGTCAAGGCTATAGTGTGTCGCCGTTATCCCATGTTGACCTTTACCGTGCCAAGATGCCCAGATCCAAAGTGCTGAAAGAAAAAAAGCGGTGATCGCAGGAACAAACAAATTCGATGCGCCATGGCTGGGTGAAGGCGGGAGTGGAGACACAACATGCGTCTGTTGGGTCGCTACGGATCCCTGTTGCTTACTACCACTAGTAGTATCGGATATGTGCGGCGGCGGACTACACCCATGGACTTGGCAATTGTCATCGTTCTCCACCTTCACTGGCTTGTTTCCAGCAACTGTGGGTACGCTGTCGATTGATGAATCACTCAACTTCTTTTCTTTGTCCTTCGTTGTTGACGGTTTCGGCGTGTTTGGCGTCGGCGTCGCGATCCGGGATTGAGTGTAGTACGGTCTCAGTTTCGATCTGCCGTGTTTCCGAAAAATCCATCGATCAGCCAAGTTTTCTGGTACAAGATCAACCACCATCGCGAGCTTTTACTTGCTACGAATTCGATTGTTATCTACAGTATTCATCAACTGTCTCTTTAAAATATCTTGGTTTTTGCTTTCTCCTGAAATTGTCTCAGCCTTGCACACACCTCACCTTCTTTATTGATTCGTGGACTGAGACTGCCGGCGGCACAAACACAACAAATGCGTCTTACATTGAAACCTACGACCGGCGATTGGGGCCTGCCTGATTCGGCGGAACAATCGCCAATTGATGAAACACAATTTGGGGATGCCCTGAACATGTCAAGGGAGCTCTCAAGTTGCATAGAAAGTTTTATTGCAGCTGCAGTCACGCATACGACTAATCCCACTACTTCAAGTGAGATTTTCATTCGATATTGGAAAGGTTCCTTCGAAAATTGTCTCAACAGGTTTGGCGCCCAATACGCACAAAGTCAAGAAAATCTAGACAATGAGCCATTTGTTGACAAGAACGCTGTCAATCAGAGTGAGACGTCGACAAGCAGCGGCTAGCTACTGTCCGCGTTGCAGCGTCAAACAATCCATCCATCGCCATAATGTTTGTCGCGCTGCATGGCATGAACAAGCCATGAATTTCTGAAAGTTTTAAGATGCTCTTCCAGCGGAAAAAACCCGACAACTATCTTTGAGCTTTATCAAGCCTTGCCGCTGTTGATCTTCAACACTCATTTCTTCACTCTCCTCCACATACACAACTCAACACAATCGACACTAACCTACACACACACACACACACACACACACACACACACACACACACACACACACACACACACACACATACATACGCATAATCTTGTAAGTATTATCTAGATCTCAAGGATAGCCTACACGGACTGAGAAATATTCGCCTGAAGCACCACATAGCTATGGAGCGACCAGTACATACAGCTATTCGTTGTTTCTTGATGCTTAGCACATACATCATCATCTTCACCTGGTGCCGGAACGAGATACACGGTATCTTGCTAGCCATGATGGAAGCTTCTCATCGAACGCACTGGAAGCATTACGTTGATATGATCCCCCATATTGGTGATGAGTTGGCTACATCATTCTCTACCTGGACCAATGGGCTTATCGGCCAACTTCGATCAATCACCAGCGCACTGTCATTCATTTATCATCACACGGATATCTTGTTGGATATAGCAGAGGTTGGCTAAATGTCTTTTGAATTATGGTGATGCTGATCTAATGTACACTTTAGAACTACGCCATCGCAATGTCATCGGAATACTTCGACGAGAGTACTAGTAGTCTGGTCAAGGCTCTTGTCTCTGCAGCAAACTCAATCCTATGTAACAGCCTCGAGGCTGTGGCGAGTTCCTACCGTACATTCCTCGCGCTTACCGCTCTTTTCCTTCATGGATTATCATCGATGCCAACTGCGAAAACCGAACACATCCACATAGTCAAAGTTTTCACTGTCGCATTCACGGCACTTCTTGCTATATCTAGGTTGTTCCGCATGATCTATCATACGCTTGGGTTTCATCGCCTAAATCTACGTCGATAATGCGCAAGACTCACATACATGCGTCGGCAGATATAAACAATGACTCATGAAGAATGGTGTACGGTACCGGGATCAGGAAAAGGCATAGCTCAACCGGTACCTCCGGTTTATTTTGCACTTAATTGGAGTCATGTGCTTGTTTTCTCTCTCCCCTCTTTTCCTTTTCATCGAATATTTGTATCCACAATCATTTCTCTGCTATCCGGGTGTCCATTCCTCTTTACTTACGATCTTTCTTCTCTCCATCATGATTATCTTGTATCTAGTCACGATAAATCCTAAATCCTAGCATCAGCATATTATAGAATATATCAGGTAACCTAAGCATTTGAGATCGCCTGCAATTTGTGGGATATGTGTGACTCTTCACTAGTCGTTTTGTCGTAACTTTTATTTTCGAGATGTCATGGCTATCATCTTGGCTTATTTCTATGGGGAATACTGTGAAACTCACTCCCATTCTCATTTAGCAAAGAGACATCCTCACCCTCGATCTCATGAGGGTTTGATGAAATCAGGTAAATGGATGCGTACCATTGAATGAAAGCCCTAGCGATTTTAATTCAGGCTTAGGTGGCTCTTGATACCTATCTTCTTATTTTAACGCTTATGAGCTTTTACATACGCTCCGCATGAGTCGAATTCCAACGATCTTAGAGAAGAAGGATCAAGTTAATCATTTCCGAGCCCATCACCCCTGGGGGTGTTGTAAGTAGACCGATGTATGAATTAAAGATGTCAGATTGTCGTGGTATTAGTGTATGCGACAACGCCTGACTACGACGCCTGACTATTATTTGTGCTTAGCAATGTAGCTCCATTAAAGCAAGTCTAAGATAACAATTTTTGCTTTGGAAAGCTACATATATGTACTTGAGACTGCTTGAAATCATATGTTACGTCGAAATTATTCTAAAATGTGGTGATTTTCGCAACAAGATAAAAAGGGATGTGATGAGTAGGATATAGGTTGAAAGCCACCACACCATGACCATTCGGCGATAGCAACAGATGCCACACCGCTTCATTTGAGCTTCAAACCCTCTCATGATGGTAAAACCCTCGAAAAGGCAAAGCCTTAGTGTAACCTTAGTAGAGGATATACTTCGTAAGTGTCCCAACATTGCTAGGGGTCGTTGAGTCGACCATGGTTTCTGAAATGCCCCACGAGGGGGGTCTCAGGTCGGAGTTTTCTAAGGGGATTCAATTTGAGAGACAGCTAGTTGTCATTGTGTCATTTCCTTCAATACGTGAGCGCTTAGCTCTTGCTTTCTTTAAACGGGAAGCATCTGAGAGTGTTGGAAGAACGGCTCCATGAAGCGAAGTATAAACGCTCACGTGAAAAACCATAACGAGGATGGCATTTCGGTTGATTAAGAACTCTTGAATGAGCGTTCCGATCTAATTGAAGTCAGCTCAGCGCACGAAGTAGGTATCAGTGTAGATCACTCACGGAAGTATCGCGTGTTACTCTTTTTATTCCCGCTATAGCGGCTTCCAACGCGAGATAAATCTGCATACGGCTTTCGTTGATCGCACTCGTCCGCCCTGTATTCCTTGGTTGAATGGAAATGTCCTCCAATGCATCATTTCGCTCATTACCAGCGAGGTCGATGAGACATAGGGTGGATGTCTTCTGCCGTGCTGTCGCGTAGAAAAGTAGGACAAGATGTGTGCGAGAAGATGTGGCGTTATTCTTTGTCGGGGTTTGTTCACGGAAGTCCTCTACTAAACTTACTACAGCTCGGAACGCAGAAGCTGTCTTGACAAGATATCGCGGACGTTCTTCTTTGAACATACGGGCTGGATATAAGCGTACTGGGCTACTGTTAACCTTCTGCAGCCCATCGATACTTATGCCTTTGATAGATAGATCAAAGGAATTGACATCACTTCCTAGTGACTGAAACGCTTCCATGGCAACTTCTACATCTGATCCTGGAATGTCAAATAGATTTTGGCCAAGATTTCCAAGAATGTTAGCCATTGTATGGGATTTTCCAGAGCCACTAAAACCATCTACTGCAAAAACTGCATTGCGACCTGTGGGTTTGCTAAGCTCGAGTACCATTGGACTTATCTTTTCGTAGACACTTTCGTTAGAATCGGAGATGTCGAAAGCCTCATCGAAATTTGTCTCAGTCCAAAAAGACGCGCCAATACCGTCGTCAGAAGGCAATGCGCGTGCGCAGAATGTAGTATTGTCTGGTATAACAAACTCACATTGTGGAGTCTTGTTTGGACAATTGGGACTTGTTGCTCGAATTACTGATATATAACGCTTGCTGAAGAAGTTTGAGCGGTATTCGATCCGTATTTTTTCCTTCTCCCTCTGGGCGTCCAGCTGGGCCAACTCGGCTACTCTCATGGCATCCTCTTGGGTCGTGAGCTTTGTTTCTCGAATAACATCATGTGCTTTCTCTTTCTCTTCATCAGTTGCATCTTTCATCGTACGTCTTTGACCTCTCCTTATTGTAAGACTGGGTTTTCGGGTTTCTTTGGGCAAGACACCATCCCGTAAGCTGTCCATATGTTTTCCCCCATTTGGGATCAAATCTCCATCTAAACCAGGCCCCTTCTCGGACGATGCTGAATTTTTATGGACCAATGGTTGGCTACCATCACTTTTTGAATTTCCTGCATGGTTTGCTTCTTCAGCAATATGCTCTAGTTCATCGTCCATTTCAATCATTTTGGGTTTGTAACAGTTCATCGATTGCGCGTATCCAGTTGGCGATTTTGAATCCACAGGTAGTCGGTTCCTTTGGGAAATATTGTCCTCTATATCACCATAAAGTAGCCTTTTCAGTCGTGTGCATTCCGCACGCAACAGGTCGCACTCAGCACAGTCTGGGTCTGGGCGCTCACAGGTCCCTTTGGCCTCGACTAAGGAGGGTTTAGACACTCCACTCCCCATGTAATTCGTTTGGATGTACATGGATGTCGGTAATTTTTGTGGATCAACAACACAAATTGGAGGAAGGTGAACATGGCTTTTTGAGGAACCTGGAGAGCTTTCAGAAACATTTCGAGACATATTCCCGAACGTGTTGCAGTCTTGCAGAGAGTGAAACCCAGGATCTGACATGCGTCTATGTTTCAATATGCTCGGGTTGGAATGCAAATAGAGATCCCGAGCAGTTGCTGGGTAGAACGTCCGGGGTGTTGGCAGCAATATGAAGCTGGCATAAATGGCATGTTGGGTAAGTGCATACCATGCAAGATGGCTTATCCATTGTATAATGTGTCGTCCGAAAGGTCTAGAAAAGATGCACACGTTAGTTGTAACATGTTTAGGCTTTCAGTTTCAGCGCATACCTCTCTACGCGAACATAGGCCCATATGACCAGAAAAAGAGACCAAATAGCTCGTGAAAATATTGGTCTTAATTCCATGATATGCTCTAAGTGTTCGGGCTCAAGGATATTGAGAGCTACTAAAAAAGCATTGGTAATGAAGACTATCAAGAAGCTTAACGATGTTGCCACTAGGCCCTCAAAAAGGAATCGCAGCGTCTAATATACGAATTAGACCAACTCAATAGTACGTCCATAATACGTACCTTCAGAAACATCTTTGCTTGAGCTGATCGAGAGCGTATAAATTTCTCTTGCTTTGATCTCATTTGATGGATCGCAGGTACATTAAAAGCAAAGATACAAGGCATAACTTCATGCGTGTTGTATGTTGGAAAGTCAAGTTCGTTATAATTCGAAAGTGAAACAGGAAACTTAGATGATATTGGCAATGAATGAAAGCAAAAACTTCTCAAGTATTTGAACACATGTTTTAGAGAGCTAGGACAAGTTACTTGAGTGAAACATAGGTATCATACAAAATGTCAGACATCTATCCGGCTGGAGGTTTCGTTATTCCGCCCTTGAAGATTTAATAGGCGCTAAATTCTTCTTCGAAGAGTCATCGATGGAAATGGAGAGTCAAAAGATCGAAGAGTTGGGTGCGTTATTGGATCGCTTGCATGTTCTGATCGGTGAGGTAGACAAGGTCCTTGGCCCTGACACAATCTCCTGCTACTTTTGCTAATTATGACAGCCAAACATCATTCGCGATGCGCTAGATACAGAACAACTAGACACGCTGCGAACCATTTACGAAATTTGCGTTGAATGCGAAGAATTGGAAGAGGGTGATTTGTTGCCGCTCAAGAAGACGAAGAAGCGGAAACGGGGCCTGAAAAGTCAATTGGGTGGCCCTGGAGATCCATGGAAACGTATCACAAATCTGGAAATTTTACCGGCACTCCCTGTATTTGTCACCACACACCTCAAGAAATACCCAGCAGATACTGAGGCTGAAAATTTTCTAAGAGCGTTGAGCCTTGCTAGCAATTGTGGCCAGTACAGTTCGGCCGACGACCTTGGTAACGCTTTTATGGCTCGGTATAAGTGGACCCAACAGGTTGAACGTCGTGACGAGAAGATACACATCTTCCAATTATTTAATGATCTTTTCTGGTTTGATATGATGCAACTTCTACGGCCCCATGGTACCGGTCGAGTTGGAGCAATGATGCGAGTAGAACTAGACCGGTTTTTGACCCCGTTGGATTTCGATAAAATGGGTCTCCAAAAACATGAGGTGATGGCTAACGTGGGCGACTGGAGTATACGAGGCGCGAAGATTCATAAGCTCTGCGTCCGTTATGGTCCGGGTGTGATTTTAGTCCTCCACAAACAACTTTCAAGAAGCTTGTACGTTAAACATGTCACTGTTAGAGGGTGTGCTAACGATCCTGCAGTCTCGAAGGTCGATTCACCGCTTCCGGCCCATATTACAATGGGGCCATAAACCGACTCGACAGTCTTGGCCTTAATACGTATATAAATAATTCGGGCGCTGAATTGCTTGCTATAAGCATCCGCAATCTGCTTATCAAGCCGTTCCAGGAAGCGCAGTCGTAGTGAGGATCGTATAGTATGCAGGAGCGACGAAACCAATAACGTCAATCTGATTTCTAGTATATACTATATATATGTGCGAGAGAGGTTACTAGCTTCGATGAAGCAGTCTTAAAATCCTTTAAGCAGCAAGTTGAATCACCTTTACATAGCATTGATCAGAGTCACATTAACAACCCATTTCCTGTGAACTCAGCAGTTTTTTCCTAGAGATCTCTAGCTCCTGAGCAAATCTGAATACGATAGGCTCTTCATCTGTTGCACTGATTGCTTCCCCTATAACGCTTCCTAATGAGTATATAATAGTCATTACTATGTTGGATTACTAACACACGTAACTGACAAAGAGCCTCACACGAGCCAACATGCATGTTACGCGATCCCAATTAACCCCCAGTTATCTTGCCCGTGAAATTCCCGTGTACTTAAATTACGCCGTATTCAAAATTGGGGAATATCGCGATTTTGGTAATTAACGGAAGAGAGGCGTGAGATTGTATTCACAATATTGCTATAAACGATCGTAAGAAAGGATTAACAAACGAAGGAATAGATTATCGGATGAGGATGCGGGCTTACATTCTTGTAGAACTGTGCAGGTGGATGAGGGAGTTTTGCTAGGGAAGGTACAGAGCCGTCATAATGGTGGTACTTGGAATGTACACCGGTTACGATTAGGGCATTACGAATTTCATAGCTGGCAAAACACTGTGGCCGGCTCCTAAGCTTCTTCAGCCGGGTATGTGGCGAGCCAATGCTGCAGCCTTTCCTTTCGCTCTTGGCTGATATTCCCATGACCGTACAATAAGACGGCAGCTCGATATAACTCTGCTTCCTGAAGGACAGTCTTTTCTTCTTCATACAGTCGATGAACTTCGGTATCGCGCTCAGGGAAATACTTTCGTATGGATTCGAGAGGAGATGGGCGAGGATTGATCTGCAAAAGCCTCTGTTTGATAGTATTGGTAGGGATAGGAGAACCGGGTCGAAAGTCAGGGACAACCAGACGAACAAGGAGGATGTCATTGTCATTTCTTAATATATCTGCGAACCCTTGTATGATATTGTCAGCAGGCAAAGGATGGTGCTCAAGTCTTTCCCACATCTGCTCGCTGAACACTTGGAGTTTGGCTGCACGATCTTTACAGCTGGTGCTGCATATGTCTCTGTAGAGCTTCTGTAGGGCTTCATCGCATTGAGTCGGGTGCGTAGCAAAGTTAACGGTGGCCGACATATCTCCACGGTAGTTAGGAAGGATCTGTGCGAAAATTCAGGTCGCTCAAGGAATATGTAGGTTCTGATATACTACTAGCTTACTAGGGAGTGAGCCTGCACGAAGCCTACTGTTTGTATGTGACACACGCCAGGCACGTGTTGTCAAAAAGTGGGGCTCTGTCTTGAATACGCTGCTACGTGTATATACAGCTTTATGACTTCCACTAATCAGTGCCAAACTGACTGTCTTCTTGCGGTCCTAAGCATGGAGAGTCCATCGACCCCGGAAAACTACGGCAAGAATCGTCGTGCCGATCAGAAGCGACAGCCCAAGTCTTTGCCAAGACTCCGCGAGATTGCTCCCTCCGCCCAACACTTCTGGAAAGACGACCTTGATGAATATCTCACTCAGCAGGTCCGCGACAGAACCTATGATAGCACGAACGATCGTAACCTACCAGCAAATGAAATCGATGCATTGGCGCTAAATGAGATAGCTGTAGCGCGAAAAGAAGGTTTCTTCTTCTTCTTACCTAGCCGAAGTAGTTGGAGCCGCCAAACCTTCAATCCACCAAATCGCGGCCCTTCTCCCGGTGACCTCAGGTGCGTCAGTTAGACTCGAATGTTGGCGAAGCTCACTTAAACAGTGCATCTATCCCATCCCTGGTCTTCATGCGCTATACATGGAGTACTGAAGGACAGACAAAGTTCATGACTTCCCCTCATCGTTCGAGATACCTAGCTTGCGATTTCCAGCTCAATCCTCCACCAGCTCCGACCCCGCTATACTGTATCCAGGTTGTTTCAGGCCCCCGATACCCAATTTTTCGCACAGCACATAATTCATTCATAGTAATCAGATCAAATCCGCTCTACTTTGGCACTATATCGGCGCTTGCGCCTATCATTGGTCAACCGCTACGCAAACGCAAAGGGCCGGACGCAGAACACAGATTGGCCCAAGTAGAGGGCTGCTGGAAACAGAAGGGTGCATCAGACCCTCGATTTCGGGAACATTCTCACGAGAATCTCAGAAGCTTATATGATGCTGTTATTCGTGTTTGCCATCCTACGGATACGGAATCTAGTATGACCTCAGGAAAGCTATGGCAACTTATTCCACGCCCTTTGCAACCAGAATTAGGTCTAGCATTAGGACGTAATCCTGAAGTTGTATCAACACGCTCTCGATTTGGAGGGCGTCTAAGTCGGCACCCACCTAATGAGAGAAGTACGGATCAAGCAGTTGACTTGTAAATGATGGAACCTTGAGAGTGTATGTGCCCTTGTAATTGCTCCGTTGTGGCATAATAAGGAAAGAATCATGTCTTGTTACAGGTCTTAGAAATGTTTTACAGGAGACATTTTAAGCAAAAACTTCTTTACTTTCCAATACCACATCATCATGACTTCTTCACTAGCAGGTACTTTGCCTTTGTCACAGCCACCTATTTTTGCTGAGCTAATTCCGCTCACATCTAATTCTTACTCTACAACCTTGTTACGTCAAAACCTTCGCCATGTTGTGTGTGAATCCCGAGCTTCCCATTTCGTACCAGCCCTGGCTGCACGGCGAGTTGTCAGATTATCCTTCAACAACCTTCTTGGTCGCAACTGTTTCTCCTTTGGATCAGCACGTTCGAACGATTACCAGCTACCATGTTCAGTTGAAATCGCATCGCATCACTTTATCCTTTTCTTCGACCCACGAAAGAGAACCCTCCATATCAGAAACACTTGTTCGCAAGGAATCATCCTAACCCTCCCTGGTCATCACAGCCGTCATATTCAATCATGTAATGAATCTGTAGAAGTTACTCGCACAATGCACATTTCGATTGGCGACTGTAGCACATTCAGCTTCGAGCTCCTGAACCCCTCGTCGTTGGAGCCTTCCTTCTATGAACGCAACCTTTCCATCTACTTCAGTTCAATACAGCATGAAACGCCCATCCTCGATACAAAAAACAGGATGCAGGATGCAAAGAAGCGACGGGGTAGCGTCATAGCAGGTTCGGAAAGATTTAAACACCAGTGCCTGGATTCACCTACTATTTGTTCTTCCTATTCCTCGTGTACTACCATGGAGGAGACAGTTGATGACAGCTGGATTATACGTACATTTCAGGGCTTTCGAGCTCTTTTTAGCATTATGCTTGGATGAAATCTTCTTGCCAAGCGCTATCTGCCAAGTCTGATAATATGTATAACAATTTTTGCAATGAAATTTGGTTTCGGAGTTGCTTGCATGCTATGATTCGTCGTCACTATCTTCATCGTTTCCAATTTCTTTGAAATCTGAGGGTATTTCCACAAGCGCATGTCGGTCAGCAAGGCTCTGATGGATCTCCTGAAGTTCCAATCGATAGTTCCCTGGATGACGCCTGATGGAAGAATGCTTAGGGATAGCAAACTCTTCAAGACCCGTGAGACGATTGAGCAAAGTCCACAATTCTGTCCATGCATCAGGACCACTCTCAAAAACGTTTGGCCCAGTCGTTGAGATGGCGTAATCTATAGGGCTCATACCCGATTGTAGAAGTTCTGCAAGCAAAGGAACTCTTTCCTCGAACTCTTCATGTTTGTTCTTGCCACTGTTAGAATCATAGATAGCAAAGTGGTCTGCCGTGGGTCTAATGTCGTCAGAGGGCACGACGAGTAACGGACTATACATTCCAGAACCATCCTGTCCGAAAACATCAAAGATGAGTAATCGGCCCTGGGGGCATATGTTGAGCCTCTGAAGTTCTGAAGTTGAAAGCGTTGGCCCACGTGATGTGCTTTCCCGCTTTCTAGTGTATAAGAAGAACGGTACAACCGCAGTTTCCCGGGGAAGCTCAGTGATAGTACAAGGGACCTTTTTGTGCATTATGAATGCCTCCTGTTCCTGTTTGGTCCAATTGTATCGGCAATATGCAAGATCACCCATAGGATGCACCGCTGATAACACGATTACTAACCCTGACCGCCGAGCCGCACATTGATCCATGACCGTAAAGAAGACGTTTCCAAAGAAAACCTCCGTTTGAAGAAGCGACGGTTGTCGTATAGTCGATGCGTTCATTCTAGTGTCTGGTTGAGAAGATTTTCCTAAAGGTCTATGGGGTCGTTTTCCTGGTAAGCGGGGCTCCGGAGTTCGCTGGATGATCTCATAAACTGCCTTGACCCATGCACCGTCTGAATCCATAGCTATCCAGTAGGGTTTGAATGTATCTCCAGAGAAATCTCCTTCTTTCGAACTTGTTGTGTAAAATTCGTCGGGTATTACGCGCTCTGGAAGGAAGAAGAAATTCGTCCAGGCTCTCTTTTGTTGGTCTACAAAGTCAAACTGGTAGAAGAAATAATCAAACCTAGCTATATGAGCGGTTGATCACAAGTAATGTTGAGGAATTCAACTAAACGTACCGCTCATAGTCAGTAAAGTAATAACGGATTTGGCTACCTCGCTGATTGCGCCCAATAGCCACTTTTGTTAGAGGTGATGCTGGTGACCGATACAGGCCATCGATCTTGTATTGAACGAAAAGTTGACGACGTTGAGTTCGCTTGTAAAGACCAGAGGTCAGAAACTTGAAGTCGGCTAGCTGAGGTTGTAGATTAACGAGTTCGAAATCAAGGTCAATAGCATCTCGTATGCGCGCTACAAGACAGCCTCTCCACACCTCTAGAACGCCCTGGTACGATGAAAAGTGCTGTGAGTTCTCTGTTGGTGCCAGGAATTCGTTTCCATGCTCTACATGTGGTCTCCACCCAGTGAAGCGAACACCAGTCCATGGGTTTATATAATCTGTTTCATCTCGGGCGCAACGTTGGATGTTTTCAAGAGCTTGAGGCAAGCAAGAAAGCGGCATTCGATAGCAGCTATTACAGGGGCTCAAAAAACCGTAGGCAGATGGTGGCAGGATGGATTTTCGAGATGCATTGACAGCCACTTTTCGATTGGGCTGCGTTGCTAAGCTGCTGTTCGAAAATCGATTGGGGATAATCTCGACAAAATTTGGATTAGCTGCGCACGTTGCGATGTATATTCCTATTCGAGCTTGCTGCTTAGTTGACGTGATGTAAATTTGGTCCTCAGCGAAACCTGATATAGAACTCTTGACGTCAAACAAGACGAGGATTCGAGCCCAGTGTTCCTGAGAACCGCGCGCAGCTCGAACTTCCTCATTTAATCTCCAGAATCGTTCCGTATAACTGCCCCGTAGTGGTTGTGCGCCTCTAGTCGCAAGCAATGCTCCATCAGCTAAAGCAAACTCGAAGGAGCGGATAACAGGACAACTAAACAACGCAGCGAACAGTTCTGCTTCGAAAAAGGTACCGCGTCTGTTTTTGATGAAAGCGTTGATGGCTTCGAGGGGACGGCAATGATCGGTCGACATGGCGAGTATGGACAGTGCCTTTTGGGTGTGAGATATGGACACAACGTAAGGTATCGATGGCGGGGTAAAGGTACACCAGGCTAGAATATGTACTACATATATACGTAGTACTACATATATAGGCTCTCACATGGTAGTAGTCGGGAGCTCGGACCATTCCGAACTCCAATACTATCCACTCGGCCTGTCCTATCGCAGGCGAAACGACATAACTGCCAAGATAAACCCCTGGTCTATATACGCAACGGCTTTTTTTGTTATGCTAGTGTAGAGTTAATTATTAAGATTTTCTAGAATTATTTATAATAGCTATAAAGTAGCTATCAAATAGTATATATCCTTTCCTTCTAGAAATTACTATTTTAATGCCTCCAAACTGGAGTTTATGGGCGCGCACTTACTTTGTACCCCCAACTTGATGTTCGAACCCCACTCGTGTCAAAATAGCGTTTTTTGTTGCTATATAGCATTTTTGCATGTATGGAAAGAAAGTGTTTAATTTTTTGCATGGTGGTGGTGGCGGTCGAATGGTGGAGAGGGTAGAAGTAGTGTGTTCGCTGGTTCCGACAAATGTAAAGCTAGGCTGATGTGGGAGCGTTAAAACGATTGGCAGAATAAGACGAAGAGCATATAATATGGGAATAAGATGGAATAGGATGGAAGGATGTTCCTGGGCACTGTGATGCTAATCCATGTTCAATGCATTCCACAAAGTATCTGTCATACATCAAACACGAGCTACTAATTCCTCTAAGGACATCAATCATACCACTCCTACATCCAACACCGCCGTCCTGCTGCATGCGTCGTCAAACTCTCAACTCATGCTGGCTTTATTTTAAGTGAAAATCATAAATTTTCCATTCATGGTCCTTCGCTTCAGCGTCAACGTAAACACTGCTCTCAAGCCAAACCACGAAGAGCGTACCAGCCGCTATCTGATCCAGGACAATACTACAAAATTAACCACCACCATTAACTTCATCCATCGCGCTTATATCCACTCCTACTCCTCAGCACCTCGCCATACCGCGCCAGCACAAACGGTGTGGATGCACCCAGAAAACTCAAGCAACCCAATAGCGTACAAGCCCACTGAGCGCCCAGATTCTTAAACATTTGGACTGCAAAGAGGGGAAACACAGCACCAAGAACATATCGCAGGATGGCGTTGGAAGCCATTGCACTAGCACTGTAAAGTGGACCGTACGTATCAGTCATGTACATCATGCACGCCATGAAGATAAGCATGTTGCCGCAGCCAAAAAATACTTCGGCAATCGTAGGCACGATCCAGTGCACACCATATGCAGCTGACCACCCAAAGAGAAAGAGGCTGATGGTCAAAAGGGGACCACCGGCAATGGCAAGCCCGAGACGCTTTTCTGGTTTCAATCGCGACGTTGCAAATGGTGGGAGTGGTCGCTTTTCAATTACTGCCTGCCTCACGCGCGGAATGTAGTAGAATTTGCTGAAGGAGACGATGCATGCTGTTGCGACGATGACGCCGACTCCGAGACCGAGAAACGTTAGGCCGGTGGAGAGACCATCGAAGCCGTATTCTTTTTTAAAGACATATGGGAAGGCGGCGAAGAAGGCGTAGAGGAGACCGAAGTTGAAGTCACTGTAGGCGTTAAATGTGGCGATGATGGGCTCGGTCAAGAGCATGTGCATGGGTCGAGTAAGTGTCTTGGTTACATATGTGCTGACAATTCTTGGCAGTGGCATGCCTTCGGTTGGTGAGAGTGGAAGTGGGAGGTTGAGTTTCTTTGCGCGCTGACGGAGTAGAACGGGCTTGTATGATTCCACGAAGAAAGGTGCAGGCGCTATAACGAGCACGACCGTAAAGAAGAGTATCAGCCACGACGTCCAGCGCCATCCTTGCGTCTGCGTAACGGCGGCTCCCAATAGGGGGCCTACGGCCGGACCAAAAAAGGGAGTCGCAACATAGAGAGACATAGGACCCGACCGTTTCTCAGGTGGCCATATATCACTCAGCGTCCCAGAACCCATACTCAGACTCGGCGCGGCAAAGAATCCAGACCAGAACCGCAGAATCACCAATGCAGCCATGCTCTTTGCAAACCCAGTTCCCAAGGTAAACAGCGCGAAGATGGGCAGACTGATGAAAATAACAGGCCGCCGTCCAAATGTCTCACTCAGAGGCGCGGCAAATGGTCCACCAGATGCCAGGCCAAGCGAGTAAATCGAGTACGCAAATGTGGAAACAAGAGGCGAGGAGTTGAGTTCCAAAGCAGCTTCTTCAATCGCAGGCGTAAACACTGACGAGGCAAACGTGCCTACAAACGCAATCCCGGATATCGTATACGTCTGAAACCATTTCCGTGCTGCGCTCCAATTATGCGGGTTAAGAGGGTCATCCGGGCCATCCCAGTCCATGGCTTTGGGTCGTTGTTGTGGTTGTGAAGATGTGTCGGTTACATTCACTGTTGCTGCAGTTGTGGCATCCAGACCCGAGCTCTGCTGTACCTGCTTCTCTACGCCATACCCCGAATTTACCATCCCTCTCTGCACAGACGACTGGCGGCTCTGCTCAGCAGCCTTTTCCACATCCTCGCGACTCTCCCGCCTCGTCGATACCGCCGTGTTTTCCGACGAGGACGCCGGGCGCGATGGACTCGGTACACCACCAACCATCGGAAGAAAAAAAAAACAATTAATTAATTGATATGTTTTTCACAAACAATACCGAAGATATTGAATACGAACGAGAAGAAGCGAAGGAAAGAAAAAAAAATTGAGAGATATCCAAAACCCCCGACACAAACCCCTAACCATAGCAAGGAAAACGAAACAAGCAGGAAAAGAAAAAAACGCTTGGGCCCGATCCACACTGCTCCTCCTCCTCCGCCAGGAAGTTTCCACCTCGGTTTGAAGACCCATAAGTTAGTAGCGTGAACGCACCGATGTGTAGGCGTCATGCTTCAACCTGTAGATAAGAGATGATCCTCAACCTAAACTCTCTAGCCCTACAGTAGAGGTCCACTCATAGCAAGAAGCCGCGTGCTGCAAATCCCCGTAATGACAATGACAAGACACTATTTTCCCCCCGGCCACCCTCCCGATCTTGTGATACATAATGATGGCGATCTTGACGTCGGAGGGCAGATGGATTGGCATTGCTGAGCCTCAAGACTGTGATGGCGTGGCGGGGGACCGAGCTGAGGCTAAGGGTGTCGTTGGGACCGGGCCGATCGCTTTATTTTGGTAGGCAGGCAGAAAGTGGGTCTTGTAGGGAGATTCTGTGGGTGCTTGCTTTTTTTCTTCTTCAAAGGCTTCACATGTTCGCCATGGTTTTTCTTTTGGACCCGTTGCTAGAGTATGTATCCCGTAACAAAGTTGATATCCGTCTTCATTACGTACATCAAGGCAAAAACGCTGTTTTGGTTGAATTTTCCGAGAAAAAAACTTGTTCGAATTCCAATTCTCGAGGGTCTTATCTGTTACACCCAAGCGTGACTCGTGAGTCAGCGCATTCATGCCGAGGCTGTTTTTTTTTCGGATTTGACGGCGAGGCCGAGGGGGCACGCGTCGCGGAATAGAATAACCCAAGTCACATCTCCACTCTTAACTGGTTGTTCAAAGACTACTGCCAAGGATGAATGAGAATGTATTAAGATTATTTTGGAAGAGGAAAGGGGTGGGGCGGCATAATTGATAATTCACTGGTTAATATTTTACTGCATCTTTCAAGTATCAAGATGAGAGTAGAGAGTCGCACGCTACGAGTATCAATGCAAGAGAGATAATAACAAGACATGGACGAGAATCAGAAGAACCCAAGCACAACAAGCATGACCTAAGCAAAGACATTAAGCCTTCCACACTGAAATCACCGCCACTTCCATGTTAAATCAACGACAATGTACTTCATGAGAAACAAGACTGTACATAAATAAAAAAAAAATGTAAACTATACATTGACAACCAGAACTTGTACACTACGTCTTCCTTTGGTCACCTTACCATTTTTCTCTCCCTAGCATGCTACGTCTACTCTGTCCCCTCATGCGCTCCTCCCATACTTTCCTTTTCTCATGTCCATCTCATTTAACCTCCCCGAATTCTTTTCTTGTTTCTTCACCAGAAAGGTTTACTGAATGTCGAACAGCTGCTTGAGCTGGACAATCAGTTTCCATTCATCCTGGCTGACATCGCTTCTGAAAAACTCCTTGAGCGTATCGATACTCTTCCTGCTTACGGCAGAGTACAGCGTGTCGCCTTCTTCCAGATGACGGCCGTACATGGGCTGGCTGCTCGCTTCAATCTTGACAGCGACGGAAGGTTGGCCCTTCTTACAAATTTGCATCGGCTTGTGGTCACGCTCAATGGATGTACTGTGACGGATTAGTGGAGGGCATATTGTGGAGGATTACAAGACTTACACTCTTCCGAGTTGAATGATTTCCTTGATACCAGTGGCGGCATTCTTCTTGATTGCGCAAATTGGTGTCGTCATTCGCAAAGCGCCTTCAACAACATCCACACCGATAATAATGGGGTTGGTCTTGTTGAAGACAGCAACGGGCTTGAGAACACAAGGGAAGACAGCCAGCATCTTGGACTCCTCCTTCCTTTGCTCCTCAAGCTGCTTCATATGTGCCGTAAACTTGTCAAACAGATGGTAGATGATATCCGCTTCGAAAATCTTGACACCAATCTCCTCAGCAAAGGCTTTGGCTTCCTTGTCAACCTTGACATCGAAACACAACATGACGGCGTACTCTTTGGCCTTTTCTAACATGATTCCTGCACGAAGTACGTCCTTCCTGAAGACCGGTCCAATGGAGATAGTGGAGACGGGAATCTTGGAAACGCGCAGGAATTCGAGCAACGCCTCAAGAGATCCGAGGGTCGAGGCCTGGACGGAAACACCACGACCAGTCTTGGATACCTTACTGAGCAAGTGAGCAAGGTCACCCATGACTTCGTCCATGAGGTCTTCTTCGTCGTCATCTGGACCGACAACGAGTAGTCGTGAACCAGCAATGGCTTGGTCAAGACCATCAGCAGCAATCTTGATACCCATGGCAGCCTTGACTTCCTTGTTGTGTACGTATTGGGACTTGACACGCAGCTCCTTCATCTCGGCAGGCGTCAAGAGCGCTCGAATATTCGTTGCTATGGGTTCTGGATTACCACACAACACGATTCGATCGCCTTCGTGAAGCACACCGTTAGACAAGATGACATCGATCGTCGTACCGAGACCTTCAATGACCTTGACCTCGAGAACAGTACATTCAACCTCGGAAAGGTACATGAGGTTGTTGGTCAGACGTTCTTGAGTAAGTTTGACAATGAGCTTGATCATATCTGGGATACCCTCTCCGGTGTGTGCCGAGGTTGGGCATACAGACACGTACTTTGACATGTTCTTGTTCTTGAAGAAGAGCTCCGAGTTGAATCCCTGTTCTTGCAACTGGGTGCGAACAAAGTTCCATCGCTCTTCGAATTCACTCTGAACGGACTGTTTCTGAAGGCTGAAACTGTCCTCAAAACCATTGTTGTCAATCTTCTTCCAGCCGAACAGACGATCAATCTTGTTGAGCGCCACGATGAAGGGCGTTCGCCTGTCTCGGAGAAGCTTCATAGACTCAATAGTCTGTGGCTCGAGACCATGCATGATATCAATGACAAGGATGGCAATGTTACAGAGCGATGAACCGCGAGATCGGAGGTTGGTGAAAGACTCGTGACCAGGTGTGTCAATGACGAGAAGACCAGGAACGTTGAAGACAAACTCATTGTTCTTGTTGACGACTGCAGTCTTCTTCTGGAGTGCTTCGACGGGGAAGTATGTGGCACCAATCTGTTGGGTGATACCTCCAGCCTCGCCTTCTTGCACGTTGGTTTGTCGGATCTTGTCAAGCAACTTCGTTTTACCAGTATCGACGTGACCAAGAATACAGCAAATGGGAGAGCGGAGGTTGTCTTTGGACCGGGCTGCCAGGGCTTCCTCGTGGGCTTGTTTACGTCGTTCAGCAGCAGCAGCTTTGCGCGCAGCTTCGGCTCTCTGGGCGGCAGTCCCTTGCTCATCTTCGGACGAGTCGTCACTGTCTTCTTCAGAGTCTGACTCTGAATCCTCTTTCTTGGCCTCTTCGGCAGCTGCCTTCTCTGCTGCAGCCTTCTCTTCCTTGGCCTTCTTCTCGTTCGCCTTGCGTTCTTCCTCTTCGTCGGTATCGACGTCCCAGCTGTCTTTGACGCCGTCCAACTCGTCGGCTTGCGCCTCCCAGTCGTCCGCAGAGTCTCCATCTTCGCCCTTCTTTGCTTCTGCATCGAGGCGAGCTTTCTCGGCCTCCTCGGCTGCCTTGGCGGCTTGTTCCTCAGCCAGCCTAAGTTCTTCCATTTTCTTGGCAGCCTCTTCAGCCTCCCGAGCCTCCTTCTCCTTCTGACTCTCACCCTTCTTCTTCTTTTTTCGGTCATCATATACTGGCTTCTTCTTCTTTTCGGGCTCATCAGCCAGACCTGCGACCTTCGTGTTTCCTTGTTCAAGCAACTGCTGCAGACGTAGCTCGTTCCTGGCCTTTGCTTCCTTTTGGGCTTTGGTCATGTACTTGCCCTCTTTCTTGAGCTGCTCAATCTTTTCCTTCTCCTTTTGCTTCTTCAACGCCTTGGCCTCTTCTTTGCGCTTTTGCTCCTCTGCCTCTTGTCTCTCCAACTCGAGTAGCCTTTCTCTTTCTTCGGCCTCGGCGCGCGCAATCTCCTCCTCCCTCTTCCTGCGTTCTTCCTGTTGTTTCTGAAGCGCGGCTAGAGCAGGGTTGATCTTCTTTTTCTTGCCACCAGCAGCAGGGGCGGCCTCTGCAGCGGGCGCAGGCGTAGAGGCGGCGGCGGCGGCTGGCTTGGATTCGGCAGCCTTTGCAGGTTCGGCCTTTGCTGGGCCACTCGCCTTCTTCTTCGCAGCCTACGACAGTTTGTTAGTCGGGAACAGTGCCGAGTGCTTCTGCAACAACAAACGTACCAATTCCTTCTTTCGCTGCTTCTCCTTCTCCTTCTTCTCCTTCTCCTTTTCCGCCTTGGTCTTTACTCGCGGCGCATCTGTAGGCTTCTCCTCTGCAGGCTCTTCTGCCTTTGTAGCACCGCCCTTGCCCTTCTTCTTGCCGTAGTTGCCGGCAAAAACGTCGTCGTCATCGTCGTCGAAGCCCCCTTCTTGTGGTGCCTTGTCCTGAAAGTCTCCACCGGCACTGTCAGCAGGCGGGTCTTCGCCTTCAACATCTGGATTGGCACCCTTCTTGTTCTTCTTCTTGCCACGCTTTGCAAGGGCAGCCATCAGACCTCCGCCTGCGGCGTCATCCTCTGCAGCAGCATCTTCGGGCTTTGCTTCTGCTGCATCCCCATTCTGTGGCGCAACAGTCTCGCCTAACTCAGCCTCCCAGTCGTCATCCTGCGCCTTCTTGTTGCCCTTCTTCTTTGGCGGCATTGTGTATCAAGTGTATTAAGTCGAGCGGTTATGCGAGATGGTATATGCAGTCGCCGTGAAGAAGACGTTCTGGTGACGAGCACAGCGCAATGCCACTCGGAAGGCGAGTGAAGGGGAAGTTCAGTGCGAGGCGGCGGATGCGGTGCTAGCGCTGTCAAGCTTCAAGCAGCAGATGAAGGAGTGGCCAACAACTGTCAGTAAAACTGGAGCCCAACCGAACCCAGGTCCCGTGAGTCAAAGACTTCAACCAATAAAGGCCTGGACCGTACGTAGAAAAAGAGTGTTGTAGAAATTCGCAACCAGAAGCCACAGCAAAGGCTAAAACGCACACACTAGGCAGCGAATTTCTGTTTGTTATCGATTGTTCTGTGTGGCGGCGGCGGGCGACTTTGGAGGGGTAATTCTGCAGGCGCTCGGACCACCCATGAGCAGCAGAGCTCACCTCATCACCAGCATCAGCAAGAATACATCTAATCGAAGACATGGACGCCAAAGTGATTGGACAAGTGACTAGAACACATTCAAGGCGGGGATGATTATGTTTCAATGCCTCATGGCGAGACGTGCTTATCTTATGGCAGTATATCTACTCCTATTTTTTTTTCCCCTTCCCAATGCAAAACCAGTATAAGTGACTGACTATAGCTGCGACCGTTCCGTATATCTAAAGGAATAAACGCCCCTTTCAAATTAAACTCCGACCGAACAGAATGCGACATTAGGTAATGATGACAGCAGAAGCTCCGTGTTGTAAGCTAGCATCGCACGGCAAAACACAAAGTAACAAGCTCAAAAGTCCTAGTACAGCTGGCCACTAATGAGCAGCGACTCGACTGCAGAACCAATAAACTGTTTCTTGAGCGTGAGATCACATCCAAATCTATCAAACTGTTAGCTTAAGCCATAAGAAGGAATTTCAGAAAACCGTACCTTTGCTCTAGTTCACTCTTGATCTGCTTCTTGGTGACATTCATGAGGTCAGACTTGGATAGAATGTCCTTGATCTCGACCAGGATGGCCTCATCACTGGGCAGGTTGGCCATCTCCATACTATCCATTCCATGACCGCTGTGCGCGAGACTCAGTCGTGAATGGTTGTCGTAGCGAGGAAGATTGAGATGAGACATGGATCGAGATGGGGCCATGCCTCCGTATTCTGAGCCAGCAACAGATGCGTTTCCGAACGGCTTCCTGGTAGCGTATGTGTAACCAGAAACCTCTGAGCGGTCATCGCGGATTGTGTGCTGCTCCCACATCTCTGCCTGGTACTCTTCCCATCGCTTCTTGGGAATGGACGCAGGGTCGAACTTGCCCTCGTCGGATACAACGATATTTTGACCCTTTTCACCAACGATAAGACGCGTGTTACCCCATGAGAAATCGTCCATGAACCAGAAAGAGTACAATGGGAGGGCAAAGGAGAAGACCGGAGTGGCGAAGAGGTAGATAATCATCCAGCCAATCATTTCCCATTTGCGTCGGACAATGAAGATGATTGCTTGCAAACCATAGATTGCACCCAGAAGAATGAATGCCGTTATGGGTACAACATCCGGTGTGTAGACCAGCACATAGACAAGGTAACCAATGTAGACGATAATGACGGGCTGGACAACGGTGGAAAGGAGATCCATGAACACAATGAAGCGCATACTGAAACAGCAGAAACCACACAGTTGTTGCAGCGGAATCAGTTCGACCAGGTTGTGCACCGTAGAGTTGATCCAGCGACGACGTTGTGAGATGAAGACAGAGAAAGTATCAGGAGCGACAGTCCAGGCGTGTGCTCGCATGGTATACTTGGTCTTGTACTTGGGATGGAACTTGATAAGCAGCGTGGTCAGATAACGATCTTCTCCGAGATGTAGCAAGTTCTTGGTGTGCAGTGTATCGACTCGAATCTCTTGATAGGCCTCCACGACTTCTTTGCTGACGAACAGAGGCTTTCCAGTTTCGGCAGCGCGGATGCGGTACATGGTGAAACAACCGGGAAGACATGTAACGGAGCCGAACAAACTCTCAAAGGCCTTTGTCAAGTTGTGGGAGATGAAGTATTCGTAAACCTGCATCATCGTAACGAATGAAGACTTGGCGTTACTGAGAGCCGTTTCACCACAAATAGCAAGCAGACGAGTGTCGTGAAGGAACGCAGCAACAAATCGAGTAGCTGAGTCTGGTGCAATTTCAGTATCGGCGTCGATTTGTAGTAAGAACTCATAAAAGGTGGGATTAACACCAATGATGTTGCGAATGTGGTGATGCATCTCCAGTTCCAGTGGGCTCATAGGAAGATTGTAATGAACGCGGTTCAAGAATCGCATGAGGACAATCTGGGAATCACGCTTTCCTCGGTTACCAGGCTTTGAGACTTCAGATGGCTTTCCGACCTTGACGATGACCATGAAGGGAACAATGTGACCGTGTACTTCATACAGACCAGAGTAAATCTTGCCCATGTTGTGCTGGCGTTGACCTTCACCCAGACTCTCGAAACTCAATGGGTCTGGGTCTGTAGCTTCTGGTACACCGAGAATGTCAAGCACGATACGGGGAGTTGGCTTGTCGTTTCCTTGACCGATAATCATACCATCGCAGACAATAACGAGCAGTTTGCGTTTGTCGTCATACTTCATCCTGGCAGCAGAATCGATGGCACGGCGCAGAGACTCCTCGTCTTCGGTATATGCAGGGACAGTGGCGATAATGAACTTGTCAAGGTTTTCCGGATCGGTTTTGCGACTGAACTGGAGAGCTGCAAGGAACTTGAAAGCAATAATGGCGGCCAACACGACGGAGATGGCAAGCAGGAAGTAGGTAGCAAATTGACACCGTGCCGAATTCCTAGTGTCGAGATCTCCGACGTAGAACAGGTTGTTGAGACAGGTCAGCATGTTCGACTTGGACTGGGCGTTCAGAGGAAGATTGTCCCAGTACTTGCTGATATCTTTACCAGCCTGAACCCGGAAAATGTCCACAACAGAGTCTTCCATGAAGTTGGTGTCAATGGCGGCGTTACCTTGATCTTGACCAGGAGGGAACTTGAGCTGACGACCACCGGGGATGTAGTCTGTGAGGTCGTACACCTTGCCGTTCATGTAAGCGATAGCGTTGCTCTTTGAAGCAAGCGTTTTGAGATACTGAGGGCTGTAACCAAGATGTCCCTTCAGGTAGTTGGCCTTGAGGAACATTTGCTGCTCGTACCACCAATCAGGGCGAGAATCATTGGTGAAGTAGCGGAAGTCGTGGTATTGAGCATTCAAGTCGGTGGCACTGATCAGGTTGTTGACGGAGTCACTGTAGTTGGAGTTTTTGTAGTTGAGCTGGACCGCGGGGTCGATTCCTTGACCGCTCTTGCCCAAGCACAAAGCAGAGACTTGCACAGGGAACAGATTGGTGATGTCTTTTCCAGCATACTTCTCCAAGTTCTTCTGAGGAACAATGCTGGGGTAGTGATGAGGGATGAATGAGCCAAGATCGTAAACTACACCACGGATGCCCACATAGGATTTTCTGTTGTCCTTGCCGTCGAAAGAGGACAATTCGGCAGTGGAGTAGACATTTTGCTTAGGACAAATGACCCTGGGGAAACCAATCATGAGGAAGATGACGAAGGCACAACTCCACCAAATGATCATGTTGATGGCTAGCTTTTCACGCCATGCCGTGCGAACATCTTTGCGGGGGATGCGCCCGATGACTCGGATAGCCCAGTCAGGGATGAGCCAAGTCATGAGGTAAACAACGAAGACCCATCGCTTTCGACTGCCGGAAACTGGGACTGTTTCGAGCTCTTCCAGCTTTGCGTCTTCCGTCTTCTCATCCAACGCCTTTGGCTGCTCCAAACCGTGAAACATGTCACCGTTGGTGATACCAGATGGGGCTTCTGAACGAGCATCAACATCTCGAGCGCCGAAATAGTTGCCACCCTTGTCATCGTAGTATCCGCCAGGCGACGGTGAAAGCAGACCCGCTCGAGCATCGCCAAAAGAGCGGCCAGCATCAGCAGTGTGCAGATTATCATTGGAGTCAACTGGGCCGCGTGCGTAGGGAGTGACACCGGAAATGTTTGCAATCTCGAGCCAGCACTTCTCGCTCAAGAATACACCAGTAGCACCGACGCGAACTTCATTCTCACGCCATGGCTTTTGATCCAGAACCATCTCCGCCTTCTCCTTGTCACTTCCCACAATAGCAAGATCAGTTTGAGCAAGCCCAAGGAACTCGGCAAAGGGCATGAAAATGCTGTAATCAGCAACGCGCAAGCGTTGACTAATCTCAGCAATACCCAAAGCCTGCACCTGCTGGCGCACGCATTTGCTGTCGAATTGGTTCGCAATTCTTCGGTCATTGGGCTTCAAGCAGAAGACGAAGTAGGGGTTGGCCTTGCGGAGCGTCGACTCAATGGTTCTCAGGGAACTTATGAATTGACCAGCAGCACCAGTTTGCTTGGCCGATTCGCCAGGCTTCCTGACTCCTGAAGTAGTGCTCTCTGCATCGCTCATGGCGTCCTCGTCGAAAACGTTGAGAGGACGTCCAAAGCGGCCAGTCTTGTCGGCCTTGCGCTTTGCCATGCTTGGCTGGCGGGTAGGCTTGGAGCTGACGGTAGCTTGGACAATGGTGGACTTTTCCTTGGGATGGGACATCTTCTGCAGGGCCTCTTGTCCAAAGAGTTGTTGGATAAAAGGAGCCTGGGCAGACTTGAGCAGATGCATCATGTCACCGGAAATGAGTTCAGCATTCTCTTCCAAGAGACCCTCGACACTGTAGTCGACATCACCAGTGAAATGGCGGATGGTGAAGGCAGGCGAGGTATTGGGTGTGGGGAAGTTGCTTCCTGGCTGCACGACTGTCAGGCTACCTGGAACAATGGCCTGGTTCTTTCCGTCAAAACGCTTGCGGATGGCCTCGAGGAACTGCATGTCGGTTTTCCCACGACGCATTTGATCATCAAGAATGCTAAGGAGTCCGTTGCCTGGCTTCATCAAACCTGTCTTGACGGCAGTGTTGTCGTAGAATGCCATGGGAGGCAGGGAAATCTCTTCAGCCTCTAGTTCCTGGATTTGACGTTGGAAGAAGCTCTCCTGGCAGAAAGAGATCAAAGACTCATTGGCTGTGTTGTTGAGGAGCTGGTCAAGTGCTGAGCCTGTCGAGGCAAAGTTGGCAAAACCAGGGAAATCGACAAGGGACACAGTGTTGGAGATGTCCTCAGGAGCGACGGAGATTCTCGAGTTCATTTGCTCCATGACCCATGTGACGAGAAGTGAGTAAAGGGAGCGAGCCAGCTCATCTGCGTTGGCCCGCGCACCCTTGGGATCCAGCATGACCGTGACACGCTCACGGTACAGCGTCTTGGACTTGTATCGCAGACTTTGCTCGAGGCTGGGGATGGACACACCAAGGAACTGAGCAATAGGGTTGAGGGCTTCCTTGTTCTTGACAACAGTGATGGATTCGCCACCATCGTGCGAGTATCCACCGCTCTCGTCGGGCGCAGGTGTTGTGTTTTGGCCCATTTCAAACTCGAGCTGTCCGATGTGCAGAATGGTGGCCATGACCTCGCAAATGCCGGCAATGCTCTCCTTGCCGAACTCGAGCCTTCGGAGGGCAGACTTGAAGTCAGCAAAGCCCTTTGCATCGTCGATGCCCACCTTGAGCTGAGTGGGGTGGCCGAGGTATCGCCATCTCTTGTTGGCGCCAATCGAGGCGCGGTTGCCTCCGGAACCGTCACCACCGATGGCATCAAGGAACAAGTGCTTCTTTTCGTTGGGGCTGGTGCCGGCGAGGAGGTAGTAGAGGACATGGTAGGTACGCTCTCCGGTGGGGACCGAGGCGATGCGGCTGCGCTCGAGACGGTGTGCAAGGAACTGGGCACCGAGGAGGGTGGCGTGACTAGCGGTGGCGGTATTATACTGGAGCTCTAATAAGAGGCCAGACTTAGAGGCTTGCGGGGTCGTGAGCGATTTTGTCGTGGTAAAGGCATCGAAAACGAAGTTTGCATGTTCAATCTTCTTGGAGAGGGGCGTGGACGAGTAGGAGAGGAAGGACCTGAGCATGTGACCACGAATCGTGGTCTTTCCAGCGCCGGACTCGCCTCTGTTGTGGGGTTAGATTAGAGAAGACAGACGTGGATGGGATAGAAGACGTACAGGAAGACGACGGCCTGGTCCTCGGAACGTTGGCCGAGACGAGTGTAGGCGCGCTGGGAGAGGTCCTCGGCGGCCTGCTGAGCACTTCCCTCCTTGCCGCCATCGACACCGAGACTCGAGTCTGTGCAAGTGTTGATGGCGACAATGCCTTGTGAGGAGAGATGGGCAATGGGGAGATGTGCGTGGTAGCGACTGGCGAGGGCAGAAGTCAAGCCCGTGTCGTTCTGCTGGTGCTGGGGCAGCGAGGGCAGCGAGGGATTCTGCAGCGGGTTGGAGGCCATGGTGTGCAGACGCGTCCCCGTGGGAGCGTGAGTAGCGACCGTGGAAGTCAGCCAAGGGCGGCCGCGAGATCAGACGGCAGGAGCGGGTGGGATTGAGGAGTTGCTGGCTGGGTGCGGTGAATCTCTACTACAAAACAGCGGCGGCCGTGTCCGTACGGCTGGCTGCACACACGCGGGAGGCGGACAGGGCGGACGGAGCAGCCAGAAGAAAAAAACGAGGGCGTCACGGCAAACGGGGTGACTGACAGGCCCAAGAAGAGGAATTACAAACAGCGAGCGTGATGAAGGGTTTACAGTACAAACGAACGAGGGGAGAAGACGTCCAGGGCCGTTGCTCGTAGCTGGCAAAGGGGTCTCGGTGGTGAATAGTGGCCGTCTGCTAGATGCGAGGGTGCATGGGCCGTGGTATGCCTGTAGCTGGCCAGTTGCTAGCACGCTTTGCCCGGCCGGCGCACAGATCGGGCCATGGCGCGGCTTGCCCAGGAGACGCAGCGATCACGAAAAGGGGGCGCAAAAATAGAATAGAATACAGCACAAGCGGGCTATTGCGTCTCGCATCCGCCTCGACGGCTCCACCCGTCTGCTTTGGTTGATGCGGCCCAGCAGGAGAAGGCTCTGCGGAGCATTTCCAATTCTTTGGCACCCACGGCAGTATGGCCGTTGCTTGCTCAACGCTCCCCACCACACGACGGGACAGCATAGGGCACTGTGACTCGGGCGGGGGAACAGAGGGGGGAAACAAGCACAAATGCACCGTCTGGGGATGCGCCGTGGCCGTCCGGGAGAGTATTGTTGGGCCTGTTGACTGCGGAGGCGGAACTATGGGGAAGAAGAAGCAGAGGCGCAGGCTGAAGAAGCAAGACAGCACTTACCACACCGGGTGTTCGCAGAGCAAGCCAGCAGCAAGCCGGGTGGCGGCAACGACGCCTACTGCATGAGGCCATGCACTAGAGGGCTGGGGAGGGTGTATCGATTGCGTAGCCAACGTTGCACTCGTCAGCGCCCGACATGGCTGCTCCCAGAGAGCGGCTCGTCACGTGACTGCCGATATTCTGCACGCCAGCGCTAGAATCTATCGAGGCCCACCGCACCGCTCCACCAGGTCGAGGGCGGGCCACGCACAGGCTATGTCCGTCAGTACGTCCGTCTGCAAGTACTGTGTACATGGCGTGCCATACATAGGCACATCCAATACATGGCCATTCTGCTGACCGAGCACAGGGCCGACGATTGGATTGGCTCGTCTCGTGATGCGCGTGCGTGGCGAAATTGAGAGAGTCGCCCTCATGGCCACAGGTGAAACGGTCGTCGACATGGCGGGCAAGGCGGGCAGACGTCCCCCGTAGATGAAGGGGGAGCCCGTGTGAGTATTGGGAAATGCATGCCAGGCCTGCGACACCGCGACCACCGCCGCCCCCCTGCGCTCGACAACAAGACCTTGATCATGGCGGCGGCAGCGATCCCCACGGGCCCAGGCGGGCAGCCGTCGCCTCTTTATCGATACCTGACTGGCGGGCATGGCATGACATTACCTGACAAGCAAAAACGCGCATCCACATCCTCTTTCGTTTTTTGCCATCGCGCCGGCCATTGCTCGCGACACTCTGTCCATCGGCGGTACAAGACAGTAAACGGGCTAAATATAGGGGGGGTGGTGGGTGGGCTCGTCAGCCTTCTTTTCCACCAGCGCCACCCGCTCGTATTGGACCACGGGGGCAACGAGGTCCAAGAGCCGCCATCCATGTTTGGTTGCGTAGTAATGCATTGATGCTGCTGCTGCTGCATCCGCTCCATTGCCCATACACGCTGCCCGCTAACTCCCCCTAACCATACCGCGCCATTCCCCTTTCGCTCTGGCCGCCCATCCCCATCGCCTCGCGCCAACAAACATCGCCGGCCTGCTCTGCTGCTCTCTATCTGCGTCCGACGAGTCTCTCTCGTTGTGTATGTGTGTGTGTGCCGTTTTCTTCTTTCTTCATACAGTCGTTTAATCCATTCACTCGCTATCCTGTCTCTTGCTGTCGCGTCCAGCACTAGGCGCTAATCCACCTCTCCTCCCACCCGTCCCTGACACCTTGGGACTGTGGTACACCTGACACGCCCTTACATCTGGCAGACCCTCGTTATAGCATCGACGCCCACGCATCTCCAGAAGGGGCGACCCGCCTCAGCCCGTCGCCATGAGCTTCGTCAACAACTCCCGCATGTCCGTCTACTCGACGGCCTCGACTTCCGTGCCGCGCGGTGGAGCCCAGCCCTCGCAGACTTCCACCACCACGCTGCTCAACACCCTCAACTCGGCCTACAAGAATGGCCGCTCATACAACCTTGAGGCCAGCACCAGCCTCGTCGTCAACACCTGGGTCAATGCTAAGAGCATCGTTGACAACCGCATTGGCGGCACCGTCGACCTCGAGCTGGGCCGCAAGGCGTGGGAACACGCTCGCAGGAGAGCAGAAGATGGGTGCATAGTTCTGGCGTAGGCACTTCCCAATCACGACTGCACTCCGTTCCAACCTCACTAACAACACTTTAGTTCGCTCCATGCATCAAGCCCCTCGCTATTTTCTCCCTTCGTGTCCAGCCTGCCGCTCTCACTTCCCTCGAACTTTTACATTGCCCTCGAGGCTCTCAAGGCCTTCACCCACTGTGTCACCCCTCAAAACCCTTCTGCACCTCGCTACTCCGCATTGGCCTCCATCTTCACCATCAATCTCGCTGGCACTGTTGTCGGCGCCGAGATCAAGTTGTCCACATCTGGCCTTGACGTTCAACAGGGCCTGCTCCAGATCCCCTCGCAAGCCGGTTTCCGTGCGTTTGACGTCTTCTACTACCTCAACTCCAGCTCCGCATCGAGACAGGAGAAGGAATACCTCGACATTCAATCGCTAGACAAATACGCCCTTCTCCGCCGCTCCGGTACCTATGAAGCTCCTTCTTACCTCCCCGATGCCGACGATGCCGCCGCTTCCGAGGACTTCCGCGCCAACCTCAAGGCTATTGGCATCAAGGGCCAGAAGTTGACCAGCCTCATCAGCTGCCTGACTGGTCTGCTCAAGCTTGGCAATACCTTGGACTACTTCATGGATGAGGAGTCTCTTGCAGCCGTGTGCGACGATGTCGAGGCACTGATGGATTTGCCCGAGGGCACCCTTCGTCAGAAACTCGCCTCCAATGAGCGCGAAGTCGTCATCGGCGGTCTCTACGAGGCCATTGTGGACTTTGTCATTGTCCACGCCAATGCCTCCATCAAGAACGAAATCCATCGCGCCAGGAATGGCTACGCTATGGATGATAGCGATGGTAGTGGCATCATGACACCTGGTGGATCCGAGGACGGAGACATTGTCAACATTACTGTTGTCGATATTCCTAGCCGTGAGCTTGGTAAAGCGGTCGCACTTCGCACCGTCTTCGACGATAGCGAAGGCATCAACGCCGAGATGCGCGAAGACGGCGTACCCGTACCTCCAGTCGCTAACGCGGTGCTTGAGAGCATGAGGGACGCCATGCAAGTCTGTGGTGCCGAACTCGGCATCAATGGCGCAGCTCTGCGCGAGAAAGAGAACGACTTGGAGAGGCGCGAGGCGGTCCTGGACAAGCTCGGTCTCGAGATTCCAGACCAAGACAACTTCGTCAAGAAACTGCTATATCCCGTGCCCAATGGCGGTATCGTTCTCGGTAAGCACGGCCGCTTCGATCTAGCCATGACTGTGGCCAGTAGCAGAGTCTGGTTCCAGCTCGCACTTCACCCCTCCGACAGCATTCCTACATCCTTGAACCAAGATCTGAATTCCACCTGGCAAGCGGGTGTCATCTCCCGCCAACTACGCGAGTGGCGTCTCCCAGAATGGGCCAACCGACGCAACCGCAACCTCGACTTCACTGCCGATTTTGACCACCACGAGTTCCATGACCGATATGCCCCTCTTGGTTGCATGGACGGCCAAGAAGGCATTCAAAACTGGATTCTTCAGCGTGGCTGGAGCAATGGTGAAGTTGTGGTTGGAAAGGAGCGCGTATGGGTCAGAGAAGGCGTATGGTGGGAAGCAGAGTCACAGCTCGACCTCAAGACCCAAGAATTCGGTGCTTCTGGCGTCATGGGAGGCATGGTTGGTGCTGGTGCTATGGACAGCGCATACAACAACCAGCTCCCACCCACCGCGAGTACCTTCTTCCCGCCTCTTCCCGACGCGCGATCCGCCACTCCTCAAAACCCGTTCCAGAGCACGACTAGTCTTCACGCAGGCGTTGCTGCGGATGCCAAGTCTCTTGCTCCCACCGCCCGTACCGTGCCAACTACTGGGCCTGGTGATTACGGTCTTGGCATGAAAGGCGATGAAAACAAGGGTGTCTCTTACTTTGACCTCGAGAATTCTGGCAATGGCGTCGTCACTCAGACCAGCTTGACTACTTCCCGAAGAATATGGGTTGCGTTCGTCTGGGCAGCCACATTTTGGGTCCCTTCACCACTGCTCAAATGGGTTGGGCGAATGAAGCGACCTGACGTTCGCATGGCATGGCGAGAAAAGCTTGTTTTGGTCATGCTCATCATGCTGCTCAACGCCACGATTATCTTCTACATTGTCGCTTTTGGTAAAGTCCTGTGTCCCAACAAAGACAAGGTTTGGGACACGAAAGAAGTGTCCGCTCACCAGGGTGCAAGCGATTACTTCGTCAGCCACCACGGTGTTGTCTACGATTTGACCTCTTTCTGGAGGAAGCAGCACAGTGACTCCAACACCGAGACCACCAATGAGCGCATGATGGAAATGGCCGGAGCCAACATGGACCCCTACATCATCCCGCCGCTATATCTTGCCTGCCCCAATCTCATCCAGGATACCCCCCAGAACCGTGTCTTGCAGCTGAAGCTCAACACCTCCATCGCAGAGAGCCTCAACTCTTTGGCTGTGCACACTTCCGGCTCGCAAACGAACATGCCTGACAGCAAGGCCTTGAAACAAGAAAATTGGTACCCCAATGTGTTCCTCCCGGCTATCAAGCAATACCGCAAGGGACAACTTGTGTGGAAAATTGACGACATCAAAAATCAAGGCCAAGACGACAACCGCATGTGGTTCAGGCTCAAGGAAAAGGTCTACGACTTGACAAACTACTTCGTTACAATCGACTATATGCAAGACCTTCCCCAGTACAACTTCCTCGACCCCACTCTAGTCGACATGGTTAAGAACAACGCTGGTGGGGAGCTTTCAGAGGACTTCTCGAACAAGCTCAACGAATCTTCGCAAGCCTACAATCTTCAATGCCTGGACAATCTCTTCTACATTGGTAATACGGATTTCCGTAAGGATGCCAGGTGTGTGGTCAACGACTACATCCTTCTTGCCTTTACCATTATCCTCTGCTCAGTCATTGTCATCAAGTTCTTAGCTGCGCTCCAACTGGGTTCCCGAAAGCGCCCGGCCAACCAAGACAAGTTTGTCATTTGTCAGGTTCCAGCATATACCGAAGGCGAGGACTCTATCCGAAAGAGTGTCGACTCACTCACTGCTCTCGCATACGATAACAAGCGCAAGCTCATCTGCGTCATTTGCGACGGAATGATTGTCGGTGGTGGTAACGATCGCCCTACGCCCAAGATTGTGCTTGACATTCTTGGTGTTGATCCAAAGGTTGACCCACCAGCGCTTCCCTTCTGGTCTGTCGGTGAAGGAAGCCAGCAGCTCAACTACGGCAAGGTCTACTCTGGTCTTTACGAATTTGAAGGCAACGTCGTTCCGTACATTGTGGTCGTCAAGATGGGCAAGGAGTCCGAACAATCCAAGTCCAAGCCCGGTAACCGTGGAAAGCGTGATTCTCAAATCTTGCTCATGAGCTTCCTCAACCGTGTTCACCACCGATCTGCTATGAACCCGCTTGAACTCGAGATGTTCCACCAAATCAACAACATCATTGGTGTGGACCCTGAGCTGTACGAGTATCTGCTCATGATTGATGCCGATACCTTGGTCAAGCCTGATTCTCTCAACCGTCTTGTGGCAGCCTGTACCCACGACTCCAAGATTGCTGGTATTTGTGGTGAGACGAGCTTGGAAAACGAGGACAGATCCTGGTGGACTATGATCCAAGTTTACGAGTACTACATTTCGCATCATCTGTCAAAGGCTTTCGAAAGTTTGTTTGGCAGTGTTACGTGTTTGCCTGGATGGTGAGTATTCCGTCATTGATTCCACTGCTAGAACGTTGCTAATGTGTTTTAGTTTCACCATGTACCGTCTCCGTACTGCCGACAAGGGAAAGCCTCTGCTTATCTCGGACAAGATCATCAAGGACTATGCCGACTGCGTTGTAGACACACTGCACAAGAAGAACCTGCTCTCGCTTGGTGAGGATCGTTATCTGACGACCCTGATGACCAAGTACTTCCCTCATATGTCGTACAAGTTCATTCCCGACGCCTACGCCCTCACTGCTGCTCCTGATACCTGGAGCATTTTGCTTTCCCAGAGACGTCGATGGATCAACTCCACCATTCACAACTTGGCTGAACTTGTCTTCTTGAAGGATCTCTGCGGTTTCTGTTGTTTCTCCATGCGATTCGTCGTCTTTGTCGATCTTTTCGGTACTCTCATGCTGCCGTCCATTTGCGCATACTTGGTCTACCTGGTCTATATGGTCGCTTCCGGCACAGGGCAATTCCCATTGCTGTCCATTGTCATGCTGGCTGCCGTGTACGGTCTGCAGGCACTCATCTTCATCATCAAGCGACAGTGGCAGCACGTTGGATGGATGATCATCTACATCATATCGTTCCCCATTTACTCGTTCGCGCTTCCCATGTACTCTTTCTGGAAGCAGGACGATTTCTCGTGGGGTAACACTCGTGTCGTTATCGGTGAGCAAGGAACCAAGCAAGTCCTCACGACTGACGAAGAGGGCTTTGATCCAAAGGCCATTCCCATGATGCGATGGGATGAGTATGCTGAACGCAATGATCTCCCCGGTCGCCGCGGTCTCCCAGGTATGGGCACTGAGAAGGGCGGCTTCAACGCACACGAAGACGAGGCTTATGAGATGAACGATATGCAATCCGTCTACTCGTCAGTCAAGCCAGCATCGACCGTCCTGTCCAACATGCATCACATCTCGCACATGCCACCTCAGTCTCCCGGTCCCTATCAGGGCATGCAGGGTCGCCAGTCATCATACTCGCACATGACGCGGTACCAAGACAATCCACAAGACGGCCGTCTCATGTCCATGGGCAACATGAGCGACCATTACCGCAACAACACGGCGTCTCCCTATGGTCAACGCCAGAGCATGGCTGGGTTCCAGAGCTCGGATAATCTCATGGCGTCTACACCACCGATCCGCGGACGAAGCCCTCTTAGCTATGGTGCCAGCCAGTCACGCCCAGGCAGCACTACCAACTTCCAGACCATGATGAACGGACCTAGTGATGGTCAAATTATCGAGACTGTACAGGCGTGTCTCAAGGACGCGGATCTGGACCGGGTAACGCGCAAACAGATCATCGCGCTTGCTGAGCAGAGGCTGCAAGCGCAGCTGACGGGCGAGCGCAAGATTTTCCTTGCCCAGGCTATTGATCACGAGCTTGCCAACATGGCTTAAGCAGTGAGTACAGAGCAAGGTTGAAAAAGGTTGCATTTAGCGGTGTTTGTTTTTTTACATGTTTTTGCACGATGCATGCAGTCTATCGTTTGATTGTACATTTTGCACACGGGTGTAAACCAAGTAGGAAAATGCGGGAATCTCTGATTTTTCGGTTGTATTGACATTGTTGGGTTGATGTGAAGTGTAATAAGGAGTTGCTACGTACTTAGACAAATAAGGATCGAATCGAACCTCAGAGAATGTTTTGTATGTTTTGATTTATGGAGTGAATGTTGTGATTTGGATGTGTCAGAGTGAGCTTCTGTTGCTGCTGTCTAATAATCTACATGGGTGCTAAGCTTACGGTCTGGTGGTGGAGAGGATGACGACGATGGGGTGTCGCGGGTTCCGCTAGTCAGTCGCAGCCCGATGGATGGTACGTACCCACCCCCGGGCCAGCACCAGTCGCGGCCAGACAGCTCCGCCATCCCGACCGCCCGCAACTGTACCCAAACGTCTCCCATACCGCCTTGGTTTACTTTACTTTCCTCTCCTTCTCAAGGCACATATCACTCCTGCAACATGGCGCCGAATCGCATCGAGCAGGACGAAATCGAAAAGTACTGGGAGATCTTCAGCTCACTCAGCAATGGCGGTACCCATCTCGACGGCGCGCAGGCCGCCCCTGTGCTCAAGAACTCGCACCTCCGCGACGATCAACTAGAGCGTGTGTGGGATCTTGCCGATGTGGACAATGACGGCAAGCTGGACTTTGAGGAGTTTTGCGTGGCTATGCGACTCATCTTTGACCTGATCAATGGGGTATATCGCACACGACAAAGTAAGGCATCATACGCATACTAACAAGAGCCTTGTAGGTATCGGTCGATGTGCCCAAAGTCCTGCCCGACTGGCTTGTCCCTGAATCAAAAGCACACCTTGTACAAGCGACACGCGCTCTTACCGGTTCACAACCCGCATACGAGACGGTTGAAGACGATGACGACACACCGGGCCTGCGCGACGGCTTCGACTGGTACATGTCGCCCGGAGACAAGGCCAAGTACGAGGAAATCTATACTGCGAACCGCGACGGCCACGGCAACATCACCTTTGACAGCCTGGCTGGACTGTTTGACAGTCTCGAAGACGTGCCGGACTCGGACATACGCTTTGCATGGAACCTAGTCAACCCAAAGGCAAGAGAAAGTGTAGGCAAAGACGCTGCTCTGACTTTCCTGCACATTCTTAATCAACGAAGCGAGGGATTCCGCGTCCCACGTAGCGTACCCCCGTCGCTACGGGCAAGCTTCGAAAAGGCGCACATAGACTACGACATCAATTCCAGCGCCAACTCGCGATGGGCGGCCTCACGCGATGAGAATACCGCCTCGGGCCGTAAAGCAAAGTTTGGCGACGCATACCTCACACGCCTGGGTGTCGGTGACCGCGCAAACAGCTACGGTGCGCGAGGCGGAAAGGGCACGGATTTTGGCGGCCGCACAACAGAAGACTGGGAAGAGGTCCGGCTCAAGAAGCAACTGCGTGAGCTTGAGCAAAAAATGGCGGATGTGGAGAAGGAAGTCGAGAAGAGGCGGCATGGCCGTAACACAGATAGCAAGCCGGCGCTTGTCAAACGCGAGCTAGAGCTCTTGCTTGACTACAAGCGTAACGTTCTCAAAGAGCTCGACAATGACGACGGAGGTGCAGTCAAGGGGCTGGGTGGTATTAGAGAAGAGATTGAGACAGTAAGAGAACAAGTCGAGGGACTACAGGCGCATTTGGAGAGTAGAAAGGCCGTTTTGGAGGATTTGAAGAGACAGATTGAAGATGAAAGGTAGAAATGCCGGGGAATGTAAATTTAGACGTGATCAAAGGTTGTAATTTAATGCATGGGCAACATGGGTGTTGTCCACCATTAGAAATTTTGTCCCACACATTTTCTTTTAATGCCTGGGTATCTGATATGAAGAATTTCACAGAGATGTGTTCAACATTCATTCGCATTTGTACAAGCATTCCTAGACGTCCCGCACAAACATCCAAAAAAAAAAAAAAAAAAAAAAAAAAAAAAAAATCGAGCAGTAATTCAGGATACTCAAAAATTACCGATACAACAACCCCTCCACCTCCTCCGCAATAGCCAGACAACTCGTCAACCCGGGACTCTCAATCGCCAACAAATTCACCCACCCCTCAAACCCTTCCTCCTTCTCGATATAAAAATCCTGAAACCCTTTGCCCCCATTTGTCGCCGCCAACTTCCCCAACTTGGGCCGTATACCCACGTAATCCGGAGCTATGGCATCGGCCTGCACAGCGGGCAGATACGTCTTGATGTCTGCAATAGCGGCTGCTAGGTTCTTGGTGTTGGGAGTGTAGTCCGAGGGCGAATCGGTCCACTCGACGTCTGGCCCGAAGCGGATGCGGCCAGAGAGATCGAGCGTCAGATGCGTGCCCAGCCCCGCGTGGCCTGGTATAGGAGCGGGATAGATGAGGGTGCGTGTGCGGGGCCGGGAGCTGCTGTACGAGAAGTAGGATCCTTTTGCGTAAAAGGGCGTTTTTTGGCGTGACGAGGGCAAGATGGTATTTGCGAGGGGAACGGCGTAGAGGCCTGCGGCGTTGATGAGCGTTTCTGATGTTATGGTGCTTGTTTCTTCAGCCGTCGTGCTGGTGGTGATTTCCCAGCCGCCGCGGCCTGAATCTATCGGTGTGATGCGGGTGACGGGCGAGTTGAAGGCGCAGATTCCGCCGTTGTTTTCAAAGTCGCCTTCGAGGTACTGCATTAGGCTGTGGGAGTCTATGATTCCTGTACTGGGACTCTCAAGGACGCCTGCTTCGGCGCGGACCTCGGGTTCTCTTGTTGTTGCCTCTTGTTTGCTTAAGAATCTTGTTGGTACACCGATGCTCTGGGCAAAGTCGTGCACTTTTTCCAAAGCCTCCATTTGCTCGGCATCTTGGGCTACAATCCATTTTCCGGTGTTGCGGTGGGGGATGCCTTGTTGGGCACAAATCTCATACAGTAAGGCTTTGCCTCTGATGCAGAGTTTGGTTTTTCGAGACGAGGGGCCATAATATAGTCCTGCGTGTATGACTTCGCTGTTCCGTGAACTTGTCTCTGTACCTGCGGATCCATGTTTCTCTATCAGGACTGTCGAGGTTGAGGACCGAGACTGCAATTTACGGGCTATAGCAAGTCCGACAACACCACCACCTATCACAGCGTGTGTGAAGTCTGCATCTAGGCGAGCTGTGGATACAAAGGATCTATCAAGAGTCCTTGAGTGTTTGAGAATTTTTGGCGTTGTTCGTTGGACGACACGAAGTGACAGCATGTTCAATTGGAAGAATCGTGATAAAATAGAAAAGATACGCAGGTAAGCAGGGTTAGACAGGACCGCAAGAAGATCAACAACACGTGAGAAATGGCGAAATAGCGGCCATGTCGAAATTGGAGGCTTACTTTCTGTCGTAAGACGGTTATCGATGATCAATGCTTAGCCAATCCCTGCAATCCTACTTTCCCGTGACGTAAGGTGAGCTTGTCGTAGGTTCCTGACGCTAATGCAGCGGGGTCTTGCAATCGTGACCGTTCCATTGGAGCCTTTGCAACACATCTTCTCCCATCTATCAAGACGACTTGAGAAAGCGAAAACAAACCCTCTTGTTTCATTTTCTAATCAAGCTATCAACAGCCTATTGACTTTGACGGTCTTGCTCATCTCTGCCCAGCTGTGCGCCTCCTCACTCTCCTAGACAGCGTCGTCATCACACTCCGTCTACTGCGAGCAATCACGACAACATCCATTGTTGGCTTGAATGATAATAAAGGCATTCACGAGTACGACAAGAAAAGCGAACAAGCGCATACTCAACCGTCTGTTCCACAACACAACCCACTCGTGTACATCTACGCTTGTATCCCGCGTCAAAGCCGTGACAATGGCCTCGAACAACAACAAGACAACGCCCAAAATAACTTCGCTCACGGACCTCCCCTCTTCAGAGGCAAAATGGATCAAACTGCAAAAGGCGACCTACACGGACGCTCACGGCGCGTCTCGTGTCTGGGAAATTGCTAGCCGCAAGACAACGGGCAGCGCAGGTGTCGACGCCGTGGCCATGGGCAACATCATCTATCACCCCAGCAAGCCACCATCTACCATTGTAGTGATCCAGTTCCGCCCGCCAGTCGGCGGATTTACCGTCGAGTGGCCCGCTGGCCTCATCGACAAGGATGAGACGCCCGAGGAAGCAGCCGTGCGCGAGCTGTACGAGGAGACGGGGTACAAGGGCACTGTTGTCTCTACCTCTCCAGCTGTGGCTGCGGACCCCGGCATGACGAGTGCGAACCTGTGTCTATGCATGGTGGAGATTCATCTGAAGGAAGGGGATCCCGAGCCCGAACAGCACCTGGATGAGGGCGAGGACATCCAGCGTGTTAATATTCCCGTGGCAGAGCTGTATACGCGGCTAGAGGAATTTGCCAAGGAAGGCTACGTGGTTGCGGCGAAATTGTATCACTGGGCAGCAGGCGCACAGTACGCGATTGACCACCCAGAGTTGTTCCAGAAGGTGGGGAAGAAGGCAGAGGGTAGCTTGTAACATGTACGCCCGTTATGTAGTTGTGTCCACTAATCATACCACTGTTGACATGTCTAGAAATAAGTTGTACATACCAAACAGATCTCTTATTCCGAGATCTCTTACCCAAAACACCACAAGGAGCTGGCCAAGGTCTTTGAGGGTTGTGCTAGCGTGAATTACTGGCAACAGTTGAACGCCATATATTTACTTGACAAAATCACGGTTCAGCAAGGTCATCACATGGGGTACATTTGACAATCTCGTAGCAAAAATACATTTCAATGCTCGTCTTCTTCAAAATATAGTCTAGACATTAAGCACAACGGTTTATCCAGCCCATCACATGGTCCCATGTACGTGTATCAACCTTAGCAAGGCTTGTAATCGAGAGCTCTCCACCCGTGAGCGACGCCAAGTCATAATTCGCTGACGTCGTGCAGCAAACCGTAATTTTTTCCAGTCAACCCCCCTCCCTCCTTCCCCCAAATCATTGTATAGTGATAGCCAAAAAGTGTTATGTACACCAATAAAAGTCGGCAAAGCCACAAGCTGTGTGGTGTATTGCTGATAAACGCCGGAGAATCCAAATGCATGACAAAGTGTAAGACAATCAGGAAAAAGGGAATGCTAGAAGGCCTGTCGAGCGACTGACTATTGGAATTGCAGACGGAACAAGAACCGAAACGCTCAAAAAGAAAGAGAGATTGGGCTTATTTGCTAGGCTTCTGCTTGCTGAGCCTGTTTCGCTTCTTGGAGTCGGACGAATCACTGCGTCCGTGGCTTGCAGCGGGGATGACGGGCTGACCAAGCGGCGCAGGTGATACATCGCGCATCAAACTGCTCTGTTGAGGGGCCTGAAGCTCAATGTCATCGCCTGGCGCAGTCTGGACATAGCTCTGGTACGCAAGGGGGCTGCGTCCCTGTCGTTGGTCCATGCTGTTTGAGCGATTATATGACGGCTTTGGCGACTCGAGCGGGGACTTTTGCTCAGCAGAGAGAGGCGAGGTGCGCGATTGTCCGAGTCGTTGAGTGTTCTTCAAGTTGTATACTGAGTCGTCGTCGACGGAGTCAACCGACTCGCTGTACATGCCCTTGCTAGCACCGGCACTGACTTGGTAGGGTCCAGTGCGAGGCTCCTCGAAGAAGGCACCACCGGCGGGCTTCTGGGTCTGTTGCGTCTTGTGGTATACACGGGCATCCTCGGGATCCATGAAACTCTCGACACGACGGGGGAGGTAGACCGAGTTGTTGGCAGAGGTGTCGTAGGAGGCGAAAGAATCCATCGAAGTACGTGGGTGCAGAGGAACATGAGGAACATTGGGGTTGCGGGGCATGGTGTTGGGCAAAGTGAGGCCAGAGTCGTTGCCTTGTTGGTACCATCCGTTGGGCAAGCGCTCTGCAGCAGCAAAGCGTCCATCGATGTTGTCTGAGGGCTGGAGAGGGGCAGCGCCAGCGTGGGACTTCTTGGCCTCGGCGGCAGCCTTGAATGTCTCGGGAACGACATTGAGATCGTCACCGGTGGCCTCTGCATTCTCAATAGCCTCTTGAGGAGTTGTTTTGGCATCGGCAGTTCCAGCATCGGCACGAGGTCCTCCCCATGTACGCTGACCGGCAGTGAAGATACCGTAGACCATGTACATCCAGTTGAAGAAGGGGTTGATGACGAACATGAGGGGGTACAGCATGATCTTGTAGCGGCCGAGCTTGGCACCAAAGTACAACATGAGAAGCCAGTTGAGTCCAAGGGAGATTGCGATGAAACCGACGGGCAAGTTCTTGACTGCTTGCGAAGTGGTCATGAGAGAAATGCACAGGATGAAGAAGAGAAGGGCAGTTGTTCGGATGGTGTTCTGCATGAAGCGAACGACGAGGAGGATGGGGTAGCGCTTCCAGAGACGGATGTCAGTCAACATGCACACTTCGTTGGTGATGAAACCCAGGAACCAGCGGCGACGTTGCTTGAGCAGCGATTGATAGGTTTGCACAGCTTCGGTCTTGCAGAAAGCACCGGGGTTCATCTGGATCTGATAACGTTCCTTGGCGCCGACCATGAACAAGTGGGTGAGCCAACGGTCCTCGCCCAGGTGGCACTTGCCGTAATCGAAGAGGTCGTCACATTGCTCGGCCTTGTCGGCGAAGTAGTACTTTGCCATTTTGCGGAAGGCCGAGAATCGAAGCATGGTAAGAGCACCGGGCAAGCAGGTGACGGCACCGCAACCGGATTCGACCGAACGCTCAAACAGCTGACCGTGAACGTACTCCATGTCCTGGAGAAGGGTGATGAGGGACTGCTTCTCAGTGGTCGATGTAATGACACCAGTTTGGGCCAACATGTTCTTCTTGCTACCAGGCTTGAGCTCCATCTCGTACATGAAGTTCTGAATGCACGTCTTGTCAAGAATACAGTCGGAATCGATGAAGAGCACAAACAGGTTGTCGTTGCGCTTGAGGTACTCGGTGTAGATCTTGTCAATCAGCTTAAAGGTCCTCTTCTGGCAGTGGCGCTTGCCACCGTGGGGGAAACGCGAGATTGTGATACGACAGCTGCGGTAGATGACGTCGATGGACTTTGGGTACGAGTCGAGAGTAAGGGGCACACCAAGCTTCTCGATGGTGTTGAGGTAGAGCTCGTCCTCCTGGTCTCCGTCGAACGAGAGGAAGATATGCAGGCAAGAAGGTGGGTATTCACAGTCGACGAGCGAATCGCAAGTTCGCAGCAGAATCTCGGGAATCTCCTTGTAGCAAGGCATGACGATGACAACCTTGGGAGCCGACGACTCGTCGAGAACCGACTTGATCCTGCGGGAGCGACCAACCGAGTGGGTGACGAGCTGGTAGACGCAGAACAGCCAGGGAACCGTCAGGAGACCGGCAAAGGACCAAAAGGCAAACCACTGGAGGAAGCCAACCATTTCTTCGGGAAAGTATTTGGTCACCTGCGGGGGGAGCGGCAGGGTGACGACCATGATGGGCAAGAAGATGGCACTGTTGCTGTCAGAAGCAGTCTCTTGGGGGAAAGAGGCGTGGCTAGCTTACCGGAGAAGGAAGAAGAGAATACCAAAGAAGATGGACAGAATGCGCACACTCATGGTTTCTGCCTTTTGGAAAACTTTGACGATGCAGTACATGAATGCAGCGACCCAGAGAAACCACTCAAGCAGGGCCATGAGCATGAGAGGGGCGATGATGGAGACATAGACGATCTGGGGCAGTCAGTGAGCAGGGGAAACGGCCGGTTTGGGGATCAACAAAACACTCACGTCTTTTGTTGGCCACGGGTCGGTGATGTCGGGGATGCCGTCATCTGCTCGGGCAACGAGGCCCATGAGGTGGTGCGAGGCCATTGTGGATAATTAGGCGTATGTGGTCGTGGTATGGCTGGGTGGAAGTAGCGAGTGTTGATGTCTGTCGCGGACAGTTGTGGAGCGAGTGTGGAAGGTGCAGGCGTGGCGGCTGCGCCGTGAAGCTGGGAAGCAACGGCAGCAGCAGTAGTAGTAGTAGTTGTTGTTGTTGTTGTTGTACGAGGCTAGAAAATGGTCGTCTGGGGCTCTAGTGAAGAGCAAGAGTGCACAAATGCGGTGCACACGGAGCCTGGTGCTAGCTGTCGATGGCGGCCGTGGCTGGCGGCGGCGGCGGAGGCAGCGGTAGCAGTAGCGGTGGCGGCAGGGCTTTTAATGCGGCGGGGGATGGGAGGGTTTGAGCGGTGGTAAACGAGTGTAAAGGTTGGGAACAAAGGAAGCAAGCAAAGGCAGGGCTCAGGGCAGGAGCATGGAGGATGGCAAGGCGAGGGAGCAACGGGCGGGAAGCAAGCAAGCAAGCAGATGCAACGAGGCGCCTGCAGGTGAAACGGAACAAAAAGTCGTCGTTGGCCTCGCAGCAGCGGGACTGGCCTGGTTTACAGGCTGGTGGGAGAGGCGGCGAGGGCGCGCGGGCCACGGCGCCATGTCCCAGAGCGGGCTAGCGCGGCTGGGCGGCAGTTGGAAGGCGCGATCGGCACAGGGGAGGGCGGCGCCCGCTTAGGCAGGCCTGCCCGCCTCCTTGACTCGAAAACGAACGTCGTGCAGGGGCTGGGGGAGCATCTGCCCCGACACGGTATTACCACGGCATGCCAACTGTTGCACGCGCTGCTCGTCGTCCATTGCACGTTTATTTTGGGCGCCCGCCCCCTGCCGTCGCCTGGCTGGCATCTGGTGCGCCGCGCACCCGCTGGCATTGGTCTGGCCTTCGCTTGCTGGCTGCTGCTGTCCACGGCCGGGCGTGTGGCCTTGGGCCCGCACAGAACAGCAGCGAGCATGGCAGTCGGCACACGGCAGACGGGCAGTCACAATGGCACTGTAACATGACGTCCTGTCACCGCGTGCGCATGGCGATTGGAGATTGGCACGCTGCTTCCGTGCCGCTACGTGCCTATAGCATTGCCAAGGCCTGGCTAGCCTCGCCTGCCGGCTGGCTTTGCTGGCCGCTCAGGGGGGCCTCCACACCCACACACTGCCATGCCATGCCATACCACACCACCCGCCAGGCGCCTCTGCCGTTGCTGTCCCTATTTACTTGGCTAGCACCCAACCCCTAGTCGTCGATTCATCTTCGTCCTGAAACTCGGACGGCAAGCCTGCCCCTCATGTCCATCTGTCACACCGCGCGCGGGAATCGCTCTTCGCTCCTACTTGGTCTGCCCGTGACAGCAAACGCTCTGCATCCGTTTCCCCCCCTTTCCCTCGCCTTCTCCTGCGCCGCTATGGCGGGGAGCATGGAAGCGCTAGGAAAAATACTCTTGCCAAAACACGAGCATGCAGTGGGGATGCTAGAGCGACCCGCTGCAAGAAAAAAAAGCACAAGGCGGCCGTGGCAGTCCCAACACGCTGCCCAATGACAGACACACAGGCCCCGTGCTGCATCCGTTTGTACCCACACCCGCAGCTGGCCATTTTTAACTCCCCCCTCACTGCCACTGCTCTTCTCGGCGTGGTCCTCGTCATGTCGCATATGGAAACATGGGTGTTGCACCTCGGGAGCCACTTCAGCCACCAGTTGCGATTAGGTGTACATTTCGCCATCCCGTATCCGCCGCTCATGCCTCCGCCGGCGTGCAATCGATAGTGCTGACTCCCCCGCCTGCACCTGCTTCTGCGCCGTTTTTGGCCTGAGGACCCGTCGCCATGGGAAACTAAGTGTCCATGTTCATGTGCCCATGTTCCAGTGCAAATGCAAACCCAATCGCCCGCCACATGCCACAACTCGTCTGCATCCACGCCCGTGCTTTCCAGCCTGTCCTGCTGCCCTGCTGCTTTTCCCACCTGCTTCAACCCTTGCCATGTTGAACAGACAGCACACCGCCCACTCGTTGCTGACTTGGCCCATGATGCTTTCCCCCTTGGGTCCAGAATTGCCTCTTGCCGGAGCCTCCTCGTAAGGAAAATACGGCCATTTAGCCGCCCCCCTCCCCATGTCTCTTCTCGAATCATCCGCCATGGCGCCGTCGTATTGTCTACTGCTTGACCCTGCCACCTCAGCCTTGCCCTTGCCCTTGCCCTCGTCCTCGTCCTCTCCCTCCCCCCTAAATTACATACACATGTCCACCACGTCCAAGTACTTATTTACTTAGAGTGGGATGCCTCATTACACCATCTGCCCGGCCCAGTGTTCCATCTAAATGTAAATCAAGTCCAGTCGCAAGCTAAACCAGGTGCCCTGCCCCCATACTCAGGGGGTTTACTTGTTCTGTAGATATTAAGACGCTATTGGTTTTGCTGTTTCAGCTTCCCGTTATTGCTTCTGCCCGTCTGGCAACGCCGCCACTGGGGGCCTCGTCCGACTCTGTACATGTATACCTAACATGGTTCGAAACTCTCTGAAAAAGGGTCCTTGCCCTTGTGCAATATGCAAAAATGGTACCCCATCGTCTTGTTGGTCGGTTTCGCCCTCGCTTGGCAATGCTGCCGCAAAAGCTCTAGTATCATGTCCCGTGCCGCGGCCCTGGAGCAAATACATACATGTTTGATACAAACTACAACCAATAGCACCACCTACTATATTCATGTCTACTTTTTGTCGTGTCTGCATCGTGTCAGTTGCCTGCGCCGGCAAAGACACATGGTCCGCTTGATTATAGCCTGTACGTAAGTAGCAGCAGAGCTCTATTCAGCACATCATGGTTGCAAGGCTGTGCAATCAACCTCTTTGAAGCTCACGAATGTCCATTCTTGAGCAAACAGCATGCAATTGTCATCCATCATCATGGACTTTTTGTACTTGTCCACGGAGTGCAATTCAAGTCGACGACTAGTCAGAGCCGGAGGAGCACCACGATTGGCCTGGCACATCCAAAAATGCGCTTAGTCACCCAAAACCCTCTCTCTCTCTCTCTCAACCGCGGGACACTGGACTGGAATGACGCACGGACAGTCACGACAAGTGAAGCCGCTGCAGGTACAATTTACACTCACTCCAGCGCGGGACCAGGCCAGAAATCCTCTCCGCCTCGGCATTGCCAGAGTCGCAAACACCCATCCTCTCACGCCAGCTTGTTCAACCAAGCCCAGACAAATGCAGGCAGCAGCTGCGCCCGATATATCTCCCGTCTTCCATGTGCGCGTATCATAACCGATCCGTGCTATCGTCCGCTGCCCCTCCACAGCTGCGGCATCGCCTACTCCACCATGGAGCGGCACAGAAAGCGTAGGCTCCTGCATGCTGCTTCGTTGCCTGCTGCTAACAGTAACCAGGAGAGCTGCGTGAACTCAATGTTCGCGCCTGGGATGGCGACCAAGGTAAATGACTCTACCACGCTGACGATTCCCCCCCCCCCCCCCCCTCTCGTGCTGACCATGCAACAGATGTCTTTGCCGTCCAAGCCTCGCTCGATTCGTCCATGAAAAAGAATACCGCCTTTATCAAGCGCCTCCGAACCGCCATCAATGCACCTGCCCAAGCCCAGTTCCTCCAAGAAATTCGCGCCTTGTCCCTCCATAAATACCTCTCCGAAATTATTTCCGCCTGCTACGAAGGTCTGTGCAAACTCAAGACTCCAGGAGAAATTGCCGCCGGTGTTGAAATTGTTAGCGCTCTGCACCAACGTTTTGGCCCCGCCGAATTCACGGGATATATTGGCTGGTATATTGGGAGGGGACTTGCGACCCCGGACAAGTCACACCTGAAAACCCTCGCACAGGATGTGCGCGAGCGGGAAGAGAAGGAGCGCCTGGCGCGCCAGCGTGTGCTGCTACGTGTTGCTACAGAACTCTGGCTTGTCGGTGTCTTGAGAAGTCTGGATGACGTGACCCGACCCGAAGAAGCGAGCAAGGGCAAAGACAATGGCAAGCTGGTTGAAGGCTCGACAAAGACAAAGTCTCGCGCAGAAAACGCCGACGCCGAGCCTTTCCCGCTAGAAGTCTTGAAGGACATGCTTGGACACGACCGCGAACATGTCAACTTGCCCTTGGTTGTCATATTTGTCAAGGCTTTTGCATGGGATATACTCGGCACCAAGCCACCTTCTGCAGAGGGCCGCAAGACTGTCAATGATGACGGAACTACAGTGCCCGAAAAGAACGGTGACCTGTCTGGTGCCGAGGAAGAAGACGAAGCCAGCAAAGACCCGCCGCTCATCTCTCCAGAACTTCAGCAGCGATTCAAAAACATCCTCACTCGTTACTTCGAAGATGTCAAAGCACATGTCCTCCGCGATCAAAAACACATACTTAGCCAAGGCCGCAAGAATGCCGAAGCATATGTAAAGTCTGGAGAGGTCTTTGAGGATCGCCAGTCCAACTATGAGAAGCAGATGAAATCGCAAGAAAAGCTTATTGCAAACGCTCAAATCCTGGCTGACGCGTTGAACACGGATATGCCAGACTTGAAGGAAAAAGACGGCTCTGCAAATACGGGTGATGGTTCCATTGGCCTAATCAAAGCCGGCGAATACCTACGTGGCCAAAGCGACGGAGCTGGTATTTGGGAAGATGAGGAAGAACGCCGATTCTACGAAAACCTTATTGACTTGAAAGACCGCGTTCCCGGCATTTTGCTCGAGGAGGTTAAGAAGAAGAAGGCTGATGGCGACGAGCAAGTTGGCAAGAAGATTGAGCCCAAGACCGAGAGCTCCGAAAAGGAAGCAGCCGATGCAGTTGCCGATAGTAAAGCGGCCGACGGGGATGACCAGTCTACTGCCATTGCCAACAAATCCGTTGGCGCACAGGTCGATGCTCTTTTGGCACGCCTACCAGAACTTGCAACCAAGGATGCAGTAGACCAAACCGCAATGGACTTTTGCTTCTTAAACTCCAAAGCTTCCCGGAATCGCCTCATCAAGGCTGTCCAGGAAATTCCAAAAGGACGGTCCGACCTGCTGCCTCTCTATTCTCGACTGATTGCAACCCTCGGCAAGTACATGTCTGACGTACCCCAAGGGCTGGTGTCCTACTTGGATGAGGAATTCAGAAGCCTGCAACGGCGCAAGTCTAAAGACTTTCTCGGACAAGTGCGTACACAAAATGTTCGCTACCTCGCCGAGTTGACCAAGTTCGGTGTCGTTCCAGAGCACGTCATTTTCCACTGTCTCAAGGTCAGCCTGGACGACTTTTCACGCATGAACATTGAGATTATTTGCAACTTGCTCGAGAACTGTGGCCGATATTTACTCCGCAACCCAGAGACTTCTCCTCGCATGGCTTCTTTCCTGGAAACTCTCCAGCGTAAGAAAGCAGCCCAGGTCATCGGTCAGCAGGAGCGTATGCTGATCGAAAATGCCGTATACTACGTGAACCCTCCACAACGTGCCGCAATTGAACAAAAGGAACGCACCCCGATTGAGCTTTTCCTGCGCAAGATCATGTACCAGGACTTGACACGTCGCTCGCTCGACAAAACTATCAAGCAGATTCGCAAGATGCACTGGGAGGAAGAAGACGTGGTCAATCTCCTTCACAAAGTGTTTGCAAAGCCCGGAAAGATCAAGTACAGCAACATTCATCTTCTCGCCGTGATGCTGGGAACCATTCATCGGTTCCATCAAGACTTTGCCATTTCTGTCGTCGATGACCTGCTCGAATCCATCACCTTCGGACTGGAGTTGAACGATTTCAAGTTCAATCAGCGGCGCATCTCGGAAGTCAAGTATCTTGGAGAGTTGTATATATATCGGCTTGTTGATTCGCCGCTTGTATTTGACACTCTCTACAAACTCTTGAACTACGGCTGGGAGGGCGGATACATCCGACCTGGAGTCTACAACCCTCTTGATCTCCCGGACGACTACTTCCGTATCCGTTTAGTCTGTAACCTCCTGGAAACATGTGGCATGTACTACGACAAAGGTGCTGCAAAGAAAAAGCTTGATTTCTTCCTTACCTTTTTGCAGTACTACGTTTGCATGAAGGAGGCGCTGCCCATGGATGTAGAGTTCATCGTCCAGGATGCATACAATCTTGTTCGCCCGCAGTGGAAGATGATCACAGACCCGGAAGAAGCCTCACGTGCTTTTGCCGAAGCTGTCAAGCAAAACTACCAGACAACAGCAACCGACAAGCCTGTGGAGCCTGATGATGATGACGTCTCCGCGTCCGACGACGAGTTAGATGGCCCAGACGACGAGGATGTTGAGATGCCAGAAGGGGAGGGCGACAAGTCGTCTGGCGAGGAAGAAGACGAGTCGGAAGATGATGAACCGGTCAAGCAAGCTTCGTCAGACGAGGAAGAGGAGCGCATCGTCGTGACACGCCAGGAAGATGAACGCGACCCGGAGGCTGACGCCGAGTTCGACCGTGAGCTTGCTAAGCTCATGTCTGAGAGTGCAGAGTCGCGCAAGCATGATCGAAAGCCTGTATTTGATGTGCCGTTACCCATGCGGCGCGCCCGAGAGGCTCCAGTAAACGCCGAAGACAGTGGAGGCGAAGCACCAGCTCCAGTTGCTCCACCTTCATCGCAGACCATGAAGTTTTCGCTGCTTAGCAAACGTGGCAACCGCACGCAAACCCGATCTATTGACCTACCTTCAGACTCAACTTTTGCTGTCGCCATGCGCAACAAGCAACAAGCGGATACAGAGGAACGACAGCGCATCAAGAGCCTTGTTTTGAACTACAACGAAGCTCGCGAGGATGCCGACGATACAATTGGTGATTTGCCATTTCTTTACACCCTTCATCCTAACACTAGTGGGCAGCATACTAAATTATTTAAAGGTCTGGACAAGACTCCGAATCCGTATGCGCAGCCCCGCCTTGACAAGGCTGGTACCAATCGCAGCAACCAACGCGCAAGAAAGCTGCAACTGTCAGATGTCAACTGGTATGATTCCTATTCTTCCCCCCGAGAAAGTCGCCTTGTGTCTCGCACAACGTCTGCTTTCGCACATGCTCCCCCATCAGTCTTGGCATCGAAGCGTTGAGGCGTTGTGCTATTTCCAGGCTTCTTACAAATCTCATTATATTATTTGCTGTCAACATGAATCCGACTGACTGTTTAGGACCTGATTTGTTTTTTGATCTACGATGCTACGACTAGCATCCAATATGAACAACAGCAAAGCGTCTATGCTTGTCAGCGCTACTGCAAAAAAGCATACTATTTCGGATGGCAGACATCACTGGTTGATCAGCTCCATGATGATATTGCGACTACATTCGACAAACTAAGCAACGGCTTCCATCACAAGACGAACAATGGACGGCGCCCACAACAGGGCGTTGGTCAGGTAGATGAGAACGCTGTGGTCTTTGCGCACGTAGAGTTGTAAAAGGAGAGGAAGGCTTTGATGAAGCGCAATGTTGACGAAGAAGTGTCTATCTACGCGTCACCAACCCACATGTCCCGTTCACAATAGGCGGTAATATACTTGGAGACATATTTCCGGCTGTGGAACGGTCACGATGGTGTCATAGCTGGCAATACCAATCAGTCTTAATAGTCTAGTACTCTTGCTTGCACAACCCAAAATTGCAATCTTTTTCCATCTTCACTGGCCCGTGATGATAGCTAGAGCGGATTTTCGTGACATCTGAGAAGTGCTGAGAAAACAGTTTCCAAGCATGCTTCCTAAGCTTGAACGCAATACGCAATAGACGGCAGAGATGCTGTATGCATAGGTGTAGATAACAAGCTGCAAGTGACGATATCCAAGCCCTTGGCACTGCCGCGTTGGTGCGGCGCGTTGGATTAGTGCATCCAAAGTACCTAGTGGGACCATGTACGTCACTGATGATTGAAAAGACAACAAAACAGCGCGCGTCGCCCCATGTCAAGCTTCTGGATTCCATCCTTGTAGATAACTGCAATTGGCCCCATAATTGCACGGAAAGCTTGCCCGATGACTGCTCCGATGTTTTTGTCTGCTTTCTTGTTGGCTGCTCCAGCCTCGGCTTTGACACTACCCGCGTTTCTACAGACCCAAGGCCAAGCACAGTCACCACTTCGGCCACTTGAGCATTCGCAAAACTACAAGTTCGACCCGCTGCTGCATCTTCCTGGCATATCGCCATACTTTGACGCTATAGGTCCGTACCTTGTGTTGCGAAACTGACTGTGGAACAATTTACTCATTCTGCAAGCAGGTTTCGGTCTCGAGCACACACCACCAGTGGGTTGCCATGTCACGGCGGCAAGTTACATTATTCGCCATGGCGCCATCTACTCGAATGACGATGAGTACGAAGAGTACATCAGCCCTTTTCTTTGGAAACTGGAAAAGCACAGACAGGGATGGTCAGGACCGCTGGCTTTCATGAGCAAATGGCAATCACCCATCATGGAGGACAAACTGGAAGATTTGACCCCATCAGGAGCCGTAGACGCAAAACATGTTGGAAAACATCTGCTGCAGCGCTACCCGCATCTTGTCCCAGAAACAAGGAGAATATTGGCGGACAAGAAGAGCAGGACGTTTGACACTGCCGAAAACTTCATCAAAGCTTTCCCTCAAGAGAATGACATTGAGATTGTGCGCATCACGGAGAATAAGAATGGTTCTATGGAGTACCTTATTCCACACAAGTCCTGCAAGAATTTTTCCAAGAAACCAGGCCAAAAGGAGCAGGAAAAAGTCATTGAGCTGTATGGCAAGAGTGTTGCAAAGAGACTCTCCCCATATGTACCCTTCAAGCTAGAACCCAAGGACATTGTAGGCTTTCAGATGCTTTGCGGCTACGAATCTGCCATCAAAGGTGAGCGCAGCCCCATTTGCGAGCAATTCACAGACTCGGAATGGATGGCGTACGAGTATGCCTGGGACCTGAAGTATGCTCACATGGTCGGCCCTCTCAATCCACTGTCGCCTTACCTCGGATTTCCCTGGTTGCAAGCGCAATCCGAACTCTTTGCACATATTGAAAAACACGACATACCTGGTGACGGCTGGCCCGACAAGCAACGTTTCTTCCTCGGTTTCACCCACCGGGAAGTACCACCGTTCATTGCAACAGCCCTAGGACTTTTCAATAGCTCATCAAATGCAGCTGAACAGTTTCCTACCGATCACATCAATTGGACGCGTGCATGGAGAATGAGCGATTTGATTCCTTTCCTTGGACACGTGGGCATGGAGAAGATGACGTGCGAAAGAGGAGCTGAGCATGGTGACGGCCCCGGCATCTATGTCAGGTTCATTGCCAATACGGCCCCGCGCCCGATTCCTACATGCCAGGATGGGCCTGGTGCGAGCTGTGAGTTTGGGCAGTTCCGCAAACTTATCGGTGAGGGAGCAAAGGCACACAAGGACTTTCACAAAGTGTGTGATAAGAAGAAATGCAAGGATGCTGCATGTGTGGACGCGGAAGAGTGAGGCTCTACTCATTATTTGAACTTGCTTTTATCTTTCTTATACCAATATTACACCAAACATTATATAAGAAAAATAATATTATAAACTAAAGTTAATAATTATAAGTAGTAGCCTTCGTTATAACTAAATTTTAGTTATTATACCAAATAGAGATTTATCTATTTAATATATACCCGTTAAGAGGTGTATTTTAGTAGTAATACTGACTTATTTTCAGAGTTTAATATAGTCTTATAGAAGTCTACCTAAATCTGTTTATTATATACTTCAACTATAAAGTTAATTTTTTTAATACTTAATTTTAGTAGGTTAAAGTATAGCTTACTATTCTTTTCTAAGATAATTAATCTAATACGCTATATAGTAAATAGAAGAAAAAAGTTAAGTAATAAGTAGTAGAATAATATATTATAATATAGTATTATGTAACTAGATCGTAGTAAGGTGCTCTACTTGTAAGCTGCGCACCCTAGTAAGCTGCGCACTCTACTAAACTTAACCAGACGCTCTATACTACCACTACTATACTATAATAATAACGCTCTATATAGACTTCTTATAAAGGTAGAATAAGCCTTACTATTACCTTCTATTATAATAATAAAAAATAATCTCTCTACGCTCTTATAATAGCTTAAAATATACTAGAATTAACTCTTTAAATAAGTCTTTATAGTATTTAGCTATAATTAAAGATAGTCTTTACTAAGTAAAAGCTATTACCTATTAAAGAGTAGTCTCTTATATAGTAAATTCTAAACCTTAATTAATAAGGCTTTTTACCTTATATTATTAACGTATAATATATAGTAGATACTCTTCTTACTACGCGTAGCTAGAATCTACCTTTAGTACCTATTAGTAAGAACTAAGTATTGCGCTTTATCTAGAGCTAGCTAGATCTTTAAATAAAGTAGAGTAGAAAGCTTAATAGCTAGCGCGCTAACTCTAAAAATTCTATTATAATTATAATATAATTTAAGCTAGTAAAAGAGACGCGCTAAATATATAGTATTATAGACTAGAATATTTATAACTTTAATAAGACTAAATTTATAATAAGTAATACTAAATTATTAAAAGTTAAAACTAGCTCTAATAGAATAAGCTAGGTAGTTCTTATATAGCTAGATAACTATAAGTAGATAATAGCTATTAAGTATATTAACGCGTCTAGCTAGTCTCTACTACCCTTTATAATCTATTTAGTAAGGTTTACTAGAGTAGCTAGTATTAAGGCTTTCTACTAGACTAGACTATTATAGTATTAAATAATAGCTAGATAACTAATTAGCTTAGCGTAGAGTAGATAAAGTACTTTAATTATTATATAGCTACTTATATAGCTAGAGTCTATTAGCTTCTTATTTTAAATAGCTATAGTAGCTATACTATACTAAAGTTTAATTAGTACTACGCTAATAATAAAATTATTATTCTCTATATACTACCTTTTACGTTATATCTTCTTTAGCTAATTAATATAAGCTATTTCTTATAACTTAAGCGCGCGTATAAATATAAAATTTAAAAGCTTACTTACTAAAGTATATATTATATTAATAAGATAGACTTTTTTATAGCTTATATATAGATCTAATTAATAGTTTTTATATAATAGAATATTTATATAGGCTTTTAAGTAGTAGAACTTATCTCTTTTTATTTAGATTATATTCTTTTATTACTTATAGTAGCTAGAATACTATCTCTACTATAAATAACTATAGATAATAATACTATAGCGTAGGTAGTAGAGTAAATAGAGACTATAGTAGTAAATAGGTAGAGGTTGTGTTAGTATTAAGTTGCTAAGACCTAGGTAGGTTATTATAAGTAATAGTAAGAAGGATTCTCTTCTTAGGTATAGAGGGGTAAATTAAAAAAAAGTATTATAAAAAGTTCTTATTTTTAAATAGTTATAACTTAATAAATATAATAGTAATTTCTAATTAGGTTAGTAATCTAAAAAGTATAGAAGCTCTAGTTTATACTAGAAAGGACTAGCGCCTACTTAGTTAGTATAGAGAAGTGTAAATATCTAATAAAGTTAAAGAGAAAAAAAATCCTACCATTAGGTTAGTTATATTATCTTTTTATTTATAGTATTTTTTTTTATTTTTTTATATATAATTTTATACTATAGAAAGAAGAGTATATAAAATTTCTAGAGATATATCTCTACTCAAATACTTTTTTAAAAAAAAATTTAATATAAAAGCTTTTATATTTATAACTAAGTATTTATATTATTTAATACTTAGTATACTAGCTATTAGCTTCTACTACCTTCCTATAACAGCTAGGTAAAGATAAAATATAGTTATCTATTACCTATTAGAGAATAGCTTACTACTCTTTAAAAATAGCTCTTTTAAACGTTTTAATACTCTCTTTATTATTTCTAACGTCTAAATAACTAATTTTTCTTTAATTTAACTAGTTATTATAAGTAATAAGAAGGATTCTCTTTTTAACGCGAGATAATAAAGTTAAAGGCTAACTACGTTTATATTAAAAGGTAATAGATATTATAGAGCTAGAGGTTATATAATATAAGTACTTCTACTAAGAGCTTTACTCTTACTAAGAAAGAGAGTATAGAGGGCCTTAGAAGAATTATACTTCTACTACTTCTATAGTAATATACTTCTAAGAGAGAATAGAGAGTACTAGAATAGAAGTAATAAGAATATAAGAATAGATAGATTTTATTATTTACTCTTATTATAGTTAACTTAAATTATACTTTCTTACTAGTTGTTAAGAGTATAGCTTAAGTAGAAGTAATATAAGACTTCTAGTGTTAAGCTTCTTATTAGTTAGTTTTTATAGATAAAGTAGTAGAGTGCAATATTAGACGTAATATATAAGTAGAATAACTCTCTATATTATACTTATACTTAAAACTTAAGTTAAATATATTAAGCTATAAGGGCTTAATACCTATACTATATACTAAGGGAATATCTTATATCTTATATTATCCTATATATATTATATTATCTTATACGTAGTACTTTATAGAATATTATAGGATCTATAGGATATATATAACTTATCTTATAATAGCGTTCTACTAAGACTATAAAATATAAGGCGCTTATATATTATTAGTCTATATATTCCTATTACTTTATAAGGCCTTAATATAGGCTTCTTTCTTTATTCTTTCTTTATCTTCTAGCTGTCTCTTCCTTAAGTTTATAATACTATTCTCTCCTTTCTAACTTTATATTCTTATAAGCTAACTTATTATAGTCTCTAGAAGTACTATATATTATTATTCTATTAGTAATTAAATTAACTATACTAGGGAGCTTATAATAGTTTCTTATTAATATTATACAAAGTAGAGTCTAGAGTGTTAAATATTATTATTAAAGAAGGAGTATAGGAATTATTATTAGAATAGTATAAAGTTATATATTCTAGTAGAGGTTCTAGTTCTAAATTTTAAAAAGTTAGATTAAAAGTTAGCACGTCTTAAATAATAAGAGGCTAAAATTAATATAGCAGAGTTTATAGCTTTAGAGGCGCTAATAGTAGCGCGTATAAAGAAAGATTATCTTTATAAATAAAGGAAAATTCTAAAATATTATAAATAATAGTAGGTTAATAAGTGAGGAAAATATATTAAGAATATTAAGGCGTTAGAGGCTATAGAGTAGGTAAATTAAGAGGTATCTACTTTAGAGAGTAGCCTAATACTAGGTACTTCTACCTTAGATTAGAGTGTCTTTATACTTACTTTCTTAGAGAGTAATCTAGAGTTTATAGAGATAGTTAGTAATACTATATTAAGCGCTAGTAGTAGTTTATAAAGTTAGTCTCTAGTTCTTATATATTTTTACTATCTAGGTATCTTAACTATTTAACTAAGTATTTAGTTTTATTTCTTTTTATTTAGTATAAGATAATTCTTTTAACTTTAAATTTATCTTCTTCTTTAAGTTTATAATAGAATATTTTCTATAGTAGTATTTTAGGGTTTACTAGTTTTAATAGTTATATATAGAATTATAAGTATATCTTTATATTAGCTAGTAAGTTAAGTATATAAGTAACTAGTCTATTTTACTTTAAAATTAAAAATAGTCTAACTTTAATATAGTCTAGTCTCTTACTTAGACGTTAAGTATAAAAGTTCTTTATAAGTAGATATACTCTATCTCTCTTTTTTAGCTAAGGTACTATTTTTCTTTTCTTATTCTAATAGAAAATACTTTAGCGTTAAGCCTATTTAAGTAACTCTTATAGTTCTTTATAGATTTTCTTAAGTTATTTAGTTATTATAATAGCTACTTCTATTTTTAAACTTAGATATATTCTAGTAAAGAGAATTAGATATTATCTATAGTTAGTAAAAAATAGTATTTTACTTATTACTTTTAATATTTTATTATTATATACTATCTATACTATAGATAGTAGTTATACCTAATTATCTTACTAATAATTAGCGTAGATCTTAAGATATATCTTTATTATTTAATTTATTTATTTTATCTATCTATTAGTTTATAGGTAGTAAGCTATTAATAGCTTTCTCTTAGTTCTAATTACTATAAGTAGCGTTATTTAAAAGTTAGATATAAATAGTTTATCTCTATTACTAATAATTATTTTTATTATTTTATAATTTTAAATAATTTAGTTATAGATAATATATACTAAGTCTACTACTATATAGTTATTCCTAAATAGTATATATTCTACTTACTTTATAAAGTAATCTACTATAAAAAGTATTACGTTATAAGTAACCTTAGTTATTAAATTCTTTAAAGCTAGTAATTCTATAATAAAATCTATAGAGATATCTATCTATAGTTCTTATAGTAGTTCTAAAGCTTATATCTCTCTATATAGTATATATATACTATACTTATTTCTTTAGTATTCTACGTATTTAGTAATATATACTATAACCTTATTTTTTATACTCTTAAACTAGTAGTTATATTAAATAAGTTCTATTATTCTAGTAATTCCTAGATGTCTATATATAGGATTATTATAATATTCTTTAATAATAGTTTACTATACTTTTTTAGGTATATTATTTCTAATCTTTATAATAATATTAAGTTTATATATATATTCTAGTATTCTGTTTTTATTAGTTCTAAGTATAAGTCTATTAATTATTATCTTAGTTTTTATAATATTATATTATTAGCTAAGAGCGTTAGCTCTTTTATTTTCTTTTTCTAGTATATAGATAATCTTAAACTTATATTATCTTAGTAGTTTAGCCTATCTAGTCTATCTTTAGTTAAGTACCTTTATTATTATAAAGTATACTAGGTTCTTATAATCTATATAGATTATAAGTTCTAAGTAGCTTTTTATATATACTCTCTAGTACTATAAATATACTATAATAGCTAGTAGTTCTTTATTATATACGTTATATTATTCTTTTAGTCTTAAGAACTTTCTTAAATAGTATACTACTAGGTGCTATTTATTATTAATAAATATACTAGTATAGCCTTCTAGGGCTAGGTCTAATATATCTATTTTAATCTTTATTAGTACGCCTAGAGTAAATATCTTAAAGTATAGTAGTATAATATATACTATCTTAAGCTTATTAAAGGCTTTATTTACTTTCTTACTTTATATAAATAGCGTATCTTTATACGTAAGTTATATTATTAGTATTACAATCTTTAAGAAGTTCTAGATAAATTACTAGTTAAAGTTTATAAATTCTAAAAATAATTAGATCTCTATAACTATAGTTAGTATTAGCTAGTCTTTAATAACTTAAATCTTCTCTTTACTTATTTATACTTTATTAACTTCTACTATATAGCCTAAGAAGTTAATCTTAGTTTTATAGAATTTATACTTCTTTAGCTTAAGTCTAACGCTATATTTACTTAAAGCCTTAAGTACTATCTTTATATATCTTATATAATCCTTCTTATCTTTTAAATAGATAAGGATATTATCTAAGTAGATAATAATAAATATATCTAGGTATAGCCTAAGTACATTATTAATAAGTTCTTAGAACGTTATTAGAGCGTTTATAAGCCTAAATAGTATAACTAAATACTTATAATATATATATTAAGTTTTAAATACTATTTTCTATTCTTTACTTTTCTTTATTCTAATAAGGTAGTATTTATCTTAGAGATCTAGCGCTGTAAAGATCTTTATATAAGATAACTAATCTCTAAGCTCTATAATATTTAGTAGTAGGTATTAATTTTTTACTATAATATTATTAAGTTACTAATAATTAATATATAGTTAATCTATACTATCTTTCTTTAGTATAAATATAATTAGATATCCTACTAGTAACTTTAATAGTTGTATATATCCTTTAGCTAGACTCTTATTAATATACTCTCTTAGTATCTTAAGCTCTCTTTCTAATAGTTAATATATAGGCCTAAAAGTTAGTATCTTTCTTTCCTATAAGACTATCTTATAGTCCTAAAGTTTATACTTTAGTAATGCTATTTTATCTACTACTTTCTAAAATAGATGTTTATATTCCTTATACTATTTAAGGAACTTTAGAGTTATACTATTCTTCTTTCCTCTTACTTTATAATCTATTAGCTTAGTTTTAGTATCTATAGAGTATAGCTTTCTATTCTAAGAACTACCTTTTAAGTACGCTTTCTTTTTAGCGTTATTATACTACTTAGTAATATTACTTTTATCTACTATTAAACTTTATTAATACGTAGACTAGTTTATAGTTACGTTCTTTCTATAGTACTTAAATTAAAATACTTTTAACTTTTAGTTAATCTATAGATTATATTTCCTAAGCTATAGAAGTCTTAAAATAATATTATAAGTAGCTAGTCTAATAATACTTAGGTTAATCTCCTCTATATACTTCTAAATACTAAGTGTTACTTTTCTAACCTTATATATAATCTCGTTTTTTTTTAGTATTAGCTTACTATTAGCTACGTATAGTAAGTAAGGCTATTATTTTTATTATACCTTAAGTCTAGCTTAGGCTACTATATACGCTAAAATATAGTTTACTTATAATCCTAAATCTACTAGTACCTATATTTATATTCTATTAAGCTTTATTTTAAGCTTTATTAATTTTAGAGGTTCTAGTACATTAATTTTTTTAGAGGGGCCTTATTACTCTATTATTAGTCTAAAAAAGACTCTTTTTATTAATATCTATAGTAGTCTTTTACTACTATATACTTCTTATATTCGCTACTAAAGTATATATACTATTAGTCTTCTCTATATTTTATTAAGGGGCTGTCTAAGTACTATACTTTATATACTATTTATATTTATATAATATTTTAGGGGTCTTCTTATCTTAGAAAGTATATTTTTTCTTACTTATTTTATAGGTGTTTTAGGTAGCTATTATTCTTATATTTATACTATAGCTATTTATACTTAAGTATACCTTTTACGTGCTATAGGCTCTATCTAGCTTCTCTCTTATCTAAGTAGTAAGTTAGATAGTAGTTATATATATATATAGTCTATAATATACTTATATAGTTCTTATTCCTTATATTATACTAGTACTATATAGGTTTATAGGAGTTATTTTATCTTTACGTCTTCTATACTTATATTACCTCTTAGAACGTAAGTTCTTATTTTAACTTCTTAATATTAGCTATAATATACGCGTACGTTAGTAATTATTAGATAGTCTTAATCTTATAGTAGTTAATATTTACTTATAGGTGCTATAGCGTATTATATTTATTAAGTAGTATCTTATTATTATTATAGGCCTTATTAGGTTATCTAAGTAGTATAGATAGTATATTAATCTATTTATCTACTTCTACTAGGTTGTCTCTTAGTTAAGTCTTAGGTAAGTTTAGTATTATACTATTTTACTTCTTTATATAAGGCGTTAATAGTCTATTTTCTTCTTAGAATTATACTATCTTCTTATATTTAGATATAAGAGGTTATTCTTTCTTATTTAGCGTCTTATATTCTTTATTACTAACTAATTTAGCTTTAGATATATTCTTAGATATAGTTAGAGTTAGGTTATTTAATCTACTAATAACTTCTATATTATCTAGGTAATATTTAATCTCTAGTTAAGTAATAACGTTCTATAATTTATTATTATCTAGCTCTAACTTATAGTATAGGACGTTAAGCTATTATTTAACTTTATTCTTACTTTAATAGTTACATACTATATAGCCTTTCTTACTATATATATAGTAGTTAATCTTTTTCTTATTATTCTTATCCTTCTTATAGTAAGGCTTACTAGGTCCCTTTCCTTAATTAATATTATTAAGGTGTATAGGTTTATATCTATTAGTTATATATATACTAGATATTCTAGGCTAATAGCTCTTCTATTATTTTTAGTTAGGCTATAAATATTAGTATTATTATTATTAAGGCTAATTATTCCTATTATTGTAGTTGCGCGTTTTTTAGTTAAATAGTTATTCTTCTAATATAAGCTTATATAGCTTATTATTAAGTTAAATAGCTTCTACTATAAGTTTATTAAGAGTAGTAACGTTAACTCTACTTCTTATAAGTTCTCTACGCACTATTAGCTTAAGGCCTTATTAGTATATATATATAAGAGCGTTATTATCCTATTTAATATTTATTATATACTACTAGAATTAAGTTATATAATTAGTAAGAGACCTAGTCTAGTATAGAGTCTAAATCTTTTATTCTATAATGAGAAATTCTTTAAAAGGTAAAAAGTTTTATTATATCTTAGTTTTAAAAGTATCCTAGTCTTTAACTAGGTTAGTATTCTTATTATTATTAATAGAGTCGTCTATATATTATTTAATAATAGAGTTAAACTATTTCTCTATATTATTTTAGTAGTAACTAGTAGCTAAGACGACTTTATCTTTTTTATTAATCTTATTACTAGCTAAGTAGAAGTATTAGTTAATTTAGAGGAGCTAGACTTTAAGTTTATTATAGTCGCTATAGTAAAGGTTAAGCTTATAGGTGTTAGCTATAGTTCCTTTAGTCTAGGAAGTAGCTAGAGTATTTATTATAATATTACTTATTATAAGAGTATTTAAAGTATTAAGAGTATAGCTTAAGTAGAAGTAATATAAGACTTCTAGTATTAAGCTTCTTATTAGTTAGTTTTTATAGATAAAGTAGTAGAGTATAATATTAGATATAACGTATATGTAGAATAACTCTCTATATTATACTTATACTTAAAACTTAAGTTAAATATATTAAGCTATAAAGGCTTAATACCTATACTATATACTAAGGGAATATCCTATATCTTATATTATCTTATATATATTATATTATCTTATACGTAGTACTTTATAGGGTATTATAGGATCTATAGGATATATATAACTTATCTTATAGTAGTATTCTACTAAGACTATAGAACGTAGAGTACTTATACGTTATTAGTCTATATATTCCTATTACTTTATAAGGCCTTAATATAGGCTTCTTTTTTTATTCTTTCTTTATCTTCTAGCTGTCCCTTCCTTAGGTTTATAACACTAGTATCTTTACTTAATAAGATTATTACTTATTAATCTATAGTAATATAGATTAAGTTATTTAACCTTTTATTACCTTTCTATTTAAGTATACTACTCTACTATCTCGCTAGATAAACTTTATAAAATACTAATATAAAGCTTATTAGCTATAGTAGTGGACTTAACTAAACTAGTAAATAGGTAGAAGTTAAGTTATAGTTAAGTTACTAAGAGTTTAGATTAAGATTAGGTTAGATCTTATATAATTATAACTCTAACCTAACCTTAACTTAAACTCTTAGTAACCTTACTATAACCTAACTTAACCTTTTAGTAACCTAACTATAACCTAGCTTAAACTCTTAGTAACCTAACTATAATCTCTACTTAATTATTTTACTAAGATTTAAGTTAGGTTAATATTAAATTACTAAGAGTAGTAGAGTTATTTATTATAGATACTTATTATAAAGTAGAGTCTATATATTATTATTAAAGCTATTTAAGTTACTAACTACTCTATAGTTACTAACTACCTTATAGCTAATATATTACTATTTAACTCTATTACTAGTATACTTCTTTAAATAGTACTTAGTAAGATTAGTGTCTTTTATTTAAATAGTAACCCTCTTAGTATAAATAGTATTTAGATTATAGTCTATTAAGGTTAGATCTTATAATAATATAATAAATATTTATAATAAATACTTTTAAAGTAACTAATAAAAAATATATTATATATTTCTTAGAGAGAATTAAGAGTTTACTATTAAAAATATAGTCTCTTTTTAATATTATTAGTAACCTCTTATATAAGGCGTAAAAATAATAGCTTTAGTAGTAATAAGTCGCCTATAGTCTACTACTTTTTAATTTTATATAGTATAATAGCTACTATCTATTAGTTAAGTACTATAATAAGATATTATATTAACTTATTACTAGGTTTCTAGTATTACTTCTTATATATAGGTTCTTTTATAGCTTTACTAATAGTTTTTTTTTAGCTTAGTATTATCTTTCTTATAGTACCTTTTATAAGTTTATAATAAGCTTATTTTTTAGTACGCGCTATAATAGAATATAATAAAGTAGAGTAGTAGTAGTAAGCTAAGTTATTAATTAGATAGATAGGTAGTTAGTTAGGTTATTTATATAGAGTAAAAAGATCTAAGCTCTAAGCTATAGTATAAAGAAAATTAGAGTTCTATAAGACTCTACTACTAAATACTTTAAAAACTATCTTAAATTATAGTAAATAACTATAATACTCTATAGTTAGATACTACTTAATTTACTAATTTAAATAGTACTAGTTACTTTTATAGCCCCTTAATAGAATAATACTTAAACTTAACTTTAAGTTTCTACGCTAGCTTTAGTACTAGTAACTTAGTAGAGTCTAAGATTTAAAGTATACTATAGAGATTTCTCTAATTATACTTCTAGCCTACTATAATAAAGCTATAATAAAAAGCTATAATAATCTACTTTAAGATAGCTCTTAATAAGCGCTATTAGCTAATACTAAAATTATAAATTTTAGACTTTTTTTAAGACTAAAAATAAGAATATAAGCTAATACGCTAGCTAGGCGCTACTAATTATACTAGTATCTACTAAGTATAGAAAAATTTCTTAAAATATTCTAATTTAACTTACTCTACTTATTTACACTACTAGTTTTAAATACTTCTTATATACTATTATTATAGTAAGCTATAGAGTAGATTAAAGTAGAGCTTAAGAATAAAAATATCTTAGAAGGATTAGTTATACTCTACTCTATTAAACTACCTAATAGCTTTATATAAGAAGAGTAAGAGGTTCTTACTAAAGTATTTACTATATTTTACTATTATAATAGCTACTAACTAGTATAGAGTTTTAACTATAAGTAAGATAAGATTAATAATATTATTATAGATTATAGCTCTAGTAGCTTATAAAAAGAATACTTTACTAGTTTTAGCGCTCTATATAAGGGCTAGCTAAGTAGTAGTTTACGCGCTAATATATAAAGAGATTATACTACTATAAGAACTTAAGAGAAGATAGCTCTTAAGAAAGCTAAGAATTTAAACTATAGTATAAAATACTATTTATATAAAAAAGTTAACGCGTTTAAAGACTATAATAAGCTCTTAAAGATAGCTAAAGCTTAGTATTTAGTTAATAAAAAAGAGTTTCTTTTTTAATAGCACTTTAGTAATAAGTATAGTAGTTAGTTATTATAAGAATTTATTATAAGCTTATACTAATAATACTTAGCTAAGTAGCTTAAGTAAACTCTTTAAGTAGCCTATAAGAAGTAGTCTAAAATTAAAAATAAAATTAATAAAAGATAGTATAAAGATATCCTTAGCTACGCTTATAAGGCTAGTAAGAGCTCTTTAACTAAACTATTTTAGTTTTATTCTTTTACTTACCTATTCTTATTAAGTAGTATTTTAGAGAAGCTTCTTTATAATAAATACTAAAGTAGGTTAAAAAAGCTTAAAAATAACTTATTTAAAAATAAATAAGAGAAGAATAAGTAGTATAATTTTATTAACGGTCTATCTTTAAATAAGCTAGCTCTTATTATTAATTTTAAATAAGAGTAAGTTATAATAGATAATTATTATATTTTATTACTAATAGCGCTAAGAAACGCGAGCCTATACTAATCTATACCTAATTTAACTTAAATATAATACTAAATAATAATAAGCTCTATATTAAGGGCTATAATAGTAATAAGTATGAGAAGAAAGTAGATAATAAAGATAAAGATATTAATAATACTAGTAATTATATTACTAATAAGTAGTAGAAAGCTACTAAAGCTTAAGAACTTAATAGAGAAGGTAGTAAGAATAATAATAATAAAAGGTTTTAGGATTAAGATAACCTTAAGTCTAAATTAAGAGATTTATTAATAATAATAAGGTATAAGCTATAGTGTAACTAGCTAATAAAAGATTAGTAGTTTATTAAGTTCTTATTATAGCTAATTATTACGTAGAAGGCCTATCTAGTCTATTTTATAATCTAATTAGTATACTAATCTAATCTTATTATAATAAAACTTTAAACTACTCTATCTAATAATATTAACTTAATTTTTCAAGTATCTAGTTCTTTACTACTCTTTCTATTAATTATAAATATCTTAAGTTACTAAATATTAATAAAATAAGAATACTTTATTCTTAATAAATTCTATATTTTTTTATATTTTAGACTTATATAAATCTTTATTATATTTTATAATTTCTATATATATTATAATAGCTAAATAATAACTTAGTATCTTTAAGATTATTAAGCTATTTTGGAGAACTATATTTTAAATAGTTAAAAGTAGTAGCTATATAATAATAATACTTCTAAAGTATTTAGTCTTTACTAAGAGACTAAGTAACTAAAAGAAAGAGATTATCTTAGTATAAGAAGACTAGTAGAGAGAAATAGCTTAGGCTAAGTCTTTACTAAGTAATTAGCTATAGTAGAGATCTACTTATTATACTAGCTAAATTTAAAATAGTTTTAGTAAGATAGTAGTTATACTTAGTAGAGACTTAATTATTTTCTACTTTAACTATAGTCTAGTCCTTTAGTATCTAACGTAAGATAATATTAGTACTACTTATTTTTATAACTATCTTTAAACCTAAACTTATTAATCTATAATATCTCTATTATATAAATCAGACTCTTTTTTACTAATTATACTACTTTAGTATTAACTCTAAGCTTTAAATAGCTTAGTTTAGTAGTACTCTATTTAGGCCTTTAAAGAAGAACTTATATATATAGTAATTAATAATAACTAGTTATTTTAAGTAATTAAGTAGCTATTATTTTAGTATTTTATCTACTTTCTCTAGCCTAACGCTATAATAACTAGCTATTATAAATTTAAGAAATTATTCTAAGAGTATTACTTTAAGGCTATAGAGAATTTATAATTAGATTTAAGTAAGAATACTAAGCTATCTATTACTCTTAATATATAGTTAGTAACTAACTACCTTTTTTTTCTTATAATTAAGAGCTATTATATTAATATCTAATAGAAGCTCTAAGAGAAACTTCTAGATTTTATTCTTATTTATAGTAGCTATACTAGAAAATCTATAGTAAAAGAAGTACTTAGAGTTCTTTCTAAAACTAATACTATATAAAAGTTACTATATATTACTTATAATAATATAAGTAATAATAATACTTTTATCTAGTTAATTAAAATAGAGCTATACTAGAGGTAGACTAGATAGAGCTAAAATAAGAACTTAATCTCTTATCTAGCCTATATTATAAACCTTATTATCTAAAATATTATCTAATATCTTAAACTATTAAGTCTAGATAATAAAAGTAATACGTAGGTATTATAATAATACTATATCTAGAATATTACTTAGTAGACCTCTATACTAAATTTACTATAAAAGGTATTATTAATTATTATAGATATCTATTATTTACTTACTTTATACTAGTTATAGGCTATCTATATTACTATTAATATATTACTATAGTATTTTAAGTAATTTCTTACTACTTAATAATACTTCTTACTAAAAGAACGTCTATTAATAATCTAGAACGTTAAAACTTAATAGAACTCTACCTTTAATATATATAAGCGTACGATTAAGCTTTAATTATATATTAACAATTAGCTAAAATAAGAGATTACGCTCTAAGTACTAATTTACTAAGAAAGTATCTCTAATAAAGTAGAAGTAGTTTTTTAAGATTTTAAATAACTTTAACTTAGTTTAGCTAAATAGTATTATCTTAAAATACTTATATAGATATTATATTATTTTAAAACTACTATAAACTATCTAAGTAAAAATAAACTATAGATCTAATATATTTAGTTAATATATAATAAACTTTTTAATTTTCTAGATTAAATAACTAATAATCTTAGTAAGAATATAAAGAATCAAGAAGATATTAACTAGCTAGTAATTATAAAAGATATAGTAGAGAAAGGTTAAATAAAGTTAAGTAAATACTACTCTAAGACTAATTATAAAAGAGAGTATATCTTTAACTATATAAGTATACTTAATCTTATATAGAAACTTATAGTCTATAAGGTACTTTTATTATAGTTATATATTATAGTAAGATACTAACTATACTACTAAGATAATATATAGGATTAGAATAATAAGTATATCTACTAGAAATAGTTTCTTAATTATATTAGCTACTAAAATAGCTAAAAGCGCTAAGAGCGCTAATAGTTAAATATAAGCCTTTATAGCTAAAGGTTCTAAGGCTTTAAGTAGTTTTATAAACACTCTATAATTTAATTATAATCTAGTAGCTTATTTAGCTTTAGCTAAACCTCTTTTACTTATAAAATAAATAAAGATAAAGATTTAATATACTATAAGAGTAAATTATATCTTAGTACTTTATATATTAGAGAAGATAAAGATTTTAACCTTTTAAACTAGTAGAGAGTTAACTTATTAACTTACTCTTACCTTACTAAAGTTACTAAGAATATTTTTACTATACTTATTACCTAAGTTAGTATAGAGTAAGTTTTTAATATTATAAGAGATATAATTAAGAACTAGAGATATTATCTTAGCGCTTAAATAATCTAATAAATAATAATTCTAAAGGACGCTATTACTAAAGAACTTAATTAGTCTCTTAATAAATTTAATTAAGATAAGCTACTACTAAATAAAGTTAGTAATCTTTTTACTCTTCTAAGTAATATAGAGAAGATAGAAAGTATAAATAAGATAGTAATAGGTAATATTATAGAGGATTACGTAGAGAACTCTAAGATAGTATAACTAGCTTAAAAGTAGCTTCGCTTAGCGCGTAACTATAATTAATAAATATAATAAACTCTAACCTAACCTAAACCTAAGCTTATATAACCTAACTTTAACCTATACTTATAGCTTATATAACCTAACTTTAACCTATACTTATAGCTTATATAACCTAACTTTAACCTATACTTATAGCTTATATAACTTAATATTAACTTATACTTATAGCTTATATAACTATAACTTAACTTCTACTTAATACTATAGTAGAGTATACCTATTTACTAGTCTAAACCTAACTAGAGTAGTATAGACCTAAACTCTATATAATATTAGTCTTTAAGTATACTCTATAAGTTTTTAATAAGGTTTAAATCTAGACTATAAGGTAAGTAAGGATAAAGCTTAATATTCTTTCTTAAAAACTAGCTTTAAAGATTACTAGTTTTATAAATTTTTAAGTTATCCTTCTAAAATTTCTAACCTATATAGCTATTAGGATATATTTCTATTATTATTTACCTAATTATTAATAACTATTATACTTATTTTATTAAAAATTATTAAAGAGTAAAATAAAGTTAATTAAACTAACTATATTTTATATTTAGCTTAATATAAGGTATAAGAGGTTTTTTAAATAAATTAGCAATTATTATAATTAGTAGTTATTTCTAGCGTTTTAATATCTACTAAATAAGATCTACTATATATCTAAATAGCTCCCTTAACTTAAATAGTAATATCGCAGTCTATTCTTACTTTAGTAAGCTAGCTATTAAAAAATAAAAATTATAGAAAAATACTAGATATTTAATAGATTTAAATTATATAAAAATAGTTTTTTTAAACTTACTTTTATTACTCTTAGAAATTAATTATTTTCTAACGTTGAATTTTTACTATATTCTAATAGATTCCTTATTAGAACTATATTTATATTATATTACTAACTTATTAGAAAATATAATTTTATTAAAATTTAGATTTTTAAGCTCTTTTAACCTTGATTTATTAAATTTAAGGCGATTTTTAGCTTTAAAATTATTTAAAATTTACTTTTTAGTTACAATATTATAACTATAAACTTCTTCTTTTATAACTCTTTATAATATTCTAACTAATATATCTAGATTATTTTTTTCTAATAATCTTTCATTTTACTTTTTAGGGCTTCTAATTAAGTCTTTATTAATAGCTCTTTTAGCTTTAGAAGTTACCTTAAACGCTATCTTTTTTTTTATCTTGAAAAGATTAGATATTAATTCTTATTTTTTTCTTAATTTAGCTAATAGCGTTATAAATTAAGTAAGAAGGTTCATTTAATTTAGTAATAATATCTTTAGTAGAAATATTAGCGTTTAATAAGCGTTAAATTTTAAGTTTAAAATTTAAGAATTCAAGCGTTATTTGAAGAATTTAAAAAAGGGAAAAATATTCTAGAAAGATAAGATTATATAGAATAAGATTACTAAGTATCATTCTTAATCTAGCTTACGTAAGCCTACCTTAATCTTTTATATTCTTTCTATTTTTTAAGTTAACTAATTAATTATAGTAAAAATTTAGATTATATAATCTCTATATATAGTAGTTTTATATATATTTTTATTAAAAAATTTTATACGTTTAATTAAAAGATATTAAAGAGTATAGTAAGTAGTTTTTTTTACTTCCACTTTACTTAAATTTCTTAGTCTAAGTACGCTAACTAAGTAGGCACTAGTCTTATTAAAAATGAACTAGAGCCTCTTAGCTTTTTAGATTACTAATCTAATTTAAAATTACTATTATATTTATTAAGTTATAATTATTTAAAAATAAGAACTTTTTAGAACACTTTTTTTTATATTACTCTACTATATAATAAGAGATAGTAAGAAAACTACTTAGAATCTTAATAGAAAGAATAATTATCGCGAGGTAAGATTACGTAATTTAGTATTCGACTAAGATATAGCCTCGAAGAGGCTACTAAGAATATAAATGCTAATATTCTCTTAAATCTTCTACTAAAAAGAGAGAATAAAGAGAATAAAACTAAAAGTAATAAAGATATAAGAATAAATAGATTTTATTTTTAGTCTTATTATAGTTAACTTAAATTATACTTTCTTACTAGTTACTTAACTTTATAAGATTAATACTTATTAGTCTATTTAATATAGATTAGAAATTATTAAACCTATTATTACTTTCTATATAAGTACACCTACTCTACTATATTACTAGATAAATACTTTATAGCGCTTTTTATACTGTCTTACTTACTCTAATTTATATTAAGCTTAGAGAAGTATTAGTACCTAACTTTATATAATACTTTAACTATCTATAGATTTAGTAAACTTAGAAAGATTAATATTAAGATACTTGATTAAAATAAAAAAATATTTTATAATTACTATTAGCTATAAGCTAGCGCTTATAAACTAGTTTAGAGTCTTAAATATAAACCTAATCTAGTAATTAATAATAAAATACTAACTATAAGTAATAATAAGATAAATAATAATATATATAACTTATAAGAGTTATAGAATCTTAGGTACTAGGCTATAATTTATATATAGTAGATAGCTAAGATATAAGTAATTATTAATTAGCTTATAAGTTAGCTAATAGTTATACTAAATAAGAAGCTTATTAAGAAACTAAAGATAGTAAGCCTAAATAAATATAATAGTAACTAAGAAGAGTTATAAATATTTCTAACTAATATTAAGTTATACTATAGCTATAACGTAGTTTATAAGAAAGCGCGCTACTTAGGCTAGTAAATAAGTACTCTCTACTCGCAAGTTATATAGAAGTTAGGTTAGTATTAAATTAAGTTATATAAGCTATAGGTTAGAGTTAAGTTAGAGTTATTAATTATATAAGACCTAACCTAATACTAACCTAAGCTCTAGTAACCTAATACTAATACTATCTTAAGCTCTAGCAACTTAATACTAATACTAACTTAAGCTCTAGTAACTTAATACTAATACTAACCTAAGCTCTAGTAACCTAATACTAATACTAACCTAAGACTTAGTAACTTAACTTAACCTCTATATAATCTATAAGTAGAGAGTACCTATTTAGTTTAATAAGTAACTATAGAGATAATATTAAGAATAAAGTAATAATATATATAAGGATTATAAATTATTATATTTTTTAATTATAGTAGCGTAATAGACGAAGGCGCTTTTATAGAGGTAGTAGAATATCTATATTTACTAGACTACTTAGTAAGTTACTACCTCAACTAACTAAATTTATCTTCTTACTTTTTATTTTCTTTATAGTTATAGAGAGACTAAAAAGATTATAAATCTTATTATTAAATTAATCCTTAAGAAGAGGATTATTATATTACTAATCTAGCTTATTAGTAATACTATACTTAATAACTAGTATCTAATAGATTATTTAGGCGCTAAGATAATATCTTTAATCTCTAATTACCTTCTTTATAATATTAAAAACTTATTCTATACTAACTTAAGTAATAATGTATAGTAAGAATATTCTTAGTAACCTTAGTAAAGTAAGAGTAGTTTAATAAGTTATTACTCTACTACTTTAAAAGATTAAATCTATCTTCTTCTCTTATATATAGAGTACTTAGATATAATTTACCTTCTTAATAGGTTAGTCCTCTCTTTTAATTTATTTCTTAGGTTTAGAAGCTTTATATAGAGCTAGATAAGTTACTAGACTATAATTATAGAGTAGAGAGTTTATAGAACTACTTAGAGCTTTATAACCTCTATTAATAAAAGCCTATTAATAATTATTAACGCTCTTAGCTATTATTATAAGTTATAGAATAATTTTTCTATTATTTTATTTATTATAATAGCTATAATAGGTATAGCGTTATATAAATAACTTAATAATTACTTCTATAACTTTATTATTATTTATAATTTTTAAGCTATTTCTTACTAGCTGTTTTAAGCTTATTATTAATTACTAATAAGCTACTTAATAACTCTCCTTAACTACTATTAACCTTATTTAACGGCAGTTAAATACTAATAACCTTGTTATTAATAAAAGATAACTACTAAGAAATTAATTAGTAGAAGTTAACTAGTAATTTCTTAGTATTAACGCTAGATTACTAATATTTATCTTATTAGTAGTAGTTAACTACTAATAAACTAAGTTGTTAAGAGAGGTTAACAGCTAATTAACTACTAGATAGTTAATTAGTAGTTAGTAACTACTAATAAATAAGCTAGTAGTAGTAGTTAACTACTTAATAGTTAATTAGTAGTAGTTAACTACTAGTAAGTTAGCTAGTAACGGTAGTTAACTACTAGTTATTTTATTAGTAGGAGTAGTTAACGGTAGATAGATACTAATTATATTAAGCTTTTATTATATTAGACGAAATTAAGAGTTTTAGTCCGTAGCTTTCTATAAAAGAAGCTTAAGTTCTATAGTTATATTGTTACCTAGCTATAATTATATCTTCTTATACCTATTATTATCTTTATTAATTAGCAATTATTAGCTTAATTACTAAGCTATTTCTAATTAATTTTCTATAATTATTAGTAAGCGATTATATTATTACTATATTAGAAATATATTATATAATCTTATTCTTATAAAATTGTTATATAAGCTATCCTTTATTTTAATAAAGAAAGTATTATATTCTCTCTATAATACTTTCTTTATAATTATAGTAGCTAAGATAGTTAAGAAATTAATCTTAGTATATATACTTATTATTATAGTCCTATATATTATCCTTAGTATAATATTAATACCTTACTATAATAATAAACTATAATAAATATACCTTATATATAGTTAGCTTTTATATAAGGTTTAAGATACTTACGTAGTTAAAAAGGTATCCTTATTTCTTATTAGTCTTTAAGTAGTATTTACTTAGTTTAGCTTAGTATTTCTTAGCTATAGCTTAAACTATATATAGCTAATTAATATCTTCTTAATTCTTTATTTTATTACTAAGACTTATAGTTTTTAATCTAGAAAATTAAAAAGTTTATTATATATTATCTAGATATATAAGATCTAAGGTTTTTTCTTACTTAGATAGCTTATTACTATTTTAAAGTAATAGAGTATTTTAGAAAGTATTTTTAAGTAGTACTATTTAGCTAGATTTAGTTAGAGTTATTTTAGGTTGCGAAAATTAACTTTAGCCCTATTTAGAATACTCTATATATAGAATATAGCTTACTACGCGATCTCTTATTTAAACTAATTATTAATATATAACTAAAGCTTTATTATATACTTATATATATTAAATATAGAGTTCTATTAAGTCTTTATATCTTAAATTACTAATAGCTACTTCTTTAGTAGTAAGTGTTATTAAGTAGTAAGAAATCGCTTAAACTACTAGGGTAATATATTAATTATAATATAGATATCTTAGAGCTATATATAATTAGAACGTAATAAATAACGATAATAAAGTAGAATACCTAATATAGTAAGTTTAGAATAGAAATCTAAGTACTAAGTTAATCAACTTATTAACGCTATAACCCCTCTATATTATTATTAGGCTTAGATAGTTTAAAGTAGTATATAATATTCTAAATAATAATATTAATAATATAGGCTAAGTAAGAGATTATATTTTTATTTTATTTTTATCTTAACTCTTTCTAGTGTAGCTCTACTTAGATAGACTAAGTAAGAGTACTATTACTACTAGCGTTATTATACGTAAATCTTAGTAGCCTTTATAAAGTATTAGTTTCTAATAAAATCTAGAGTACCTTATTTACTATAGAATTTCTAGTATAGCTTTTATAAATTAAAATAAAATCTAGAAGTTTCTCTTAGAGTTACTATCTAGTATTAATATAGTATCTCTTAATAGCTATAAAGCTAAGGTAGTTATTTATAGACTATATATCTAAAGTAATTAATAGTTTTATATTCTTACTAAGATCTAATAGTAGATTAGCTATAATCTTAGTGTACTAGTCTTAAAATATCAATTAGAATTTATAATAGTTAATTATTATAGTATTAAAATAATGAAACTAAATAAATTATTAATAAGATAGCTACTTTATTATCTAAAAAGACTAGTTATTATTAATTACTACTTATATAAGTTCTTCTATAAAAATATTAAGAGAGTACTATTAAAGTAAACTATAGTAACTAAGTCTAGTATAAGAGAGGATTATAATTAGCTAGAATACTAGTAAAGTAATAGCTTAGTAAGATTAAGTTTATAAGTAGTTATAAAGGTAGCTTATTTCTATCTCTTATAGCGTTAGATATTAGAGAAGTAAACTATATTTTAGGTAAAATATAAATAAGCTACTACTTAAAGCTTTAGCTACTTTTCTAAAACTATTCTTAACTTTACTTATATAAAAATTAGACTTTTACTAAGACTTTCTAGTATCTAAGTTCTTAGCCTAGTTTATTTAACTCTACTATATATTCTACGCTAAGATAATCTTCTTCTCTTAGTTATTAACCTACTCTTTAAATAATAGATATTTAATAATTAGATAGTTAACTTACTAACCTCCTTAGATAATTTATAGTAAAGTAATTTTATATAGCTTAAGAACAACTAGTAGAGTAAGCTAAGATTTAGCTATTATAATAGTAGTATAATATTAGTAATATAATATAATAAAAGTTTATAATAAATATATTTAGAGTATTCTATTAAATAAGAATAAAAATCTAATAAACTATAACTATATTTAAATAATAGTAGTTAGTAACTTATATTATTTTAATCTCTAGAATAGCTAAAAAGATTAAAAATAATTCTTAATAATTAAATAAGAACTATTAGATAGATAAATATAAGGTTTAATTAATTATAGTATTAATTAGTATACTATTATCTAGATAAAATAGACTATATAAGCCTTATAAGCTTTAATTAGCTATAGAAGATCTATCTATTATCTCTTTATCTCTATATATAATAGGTACCTAGTAGCTAAGTTCTAGTTATTATTAGAGAATCTTTTAAACTTAGACTTAGTATCTATATTAATATTCTTATTATTATTATGAATATTATTAGCCTATATAGCGCTAGCTTACCCTTCCTTCTCTATCTTATATTTATTATTATTATTATTCTCTTCTTCTTCTTTATTATTAATCTCTTTTTTATACTTATTACTATCAAAACCCTCTATATATTAACTATTATCTTCTAGCTCTATATTATTATTAAACTAGTTATAAATTAGTAGTAGCTTAACTTATCTAGTAAAAATTAGTAATTATATATAATAAAGATTTATAATAACTTACTCTTAGTAATAATTATTAACTAAAGTAAGCTCTTTAGGCGTTAAATTATTAATAAATATCTACTAAGCTAACTTATTTTTCTTATTTTTAAATAAATTACTTTATAGCTTAAGTAATCTAGCCTAGTATTTATTACGTATAAGCTTTTTAAGAAAACTACTAAAACTATATAAATAAAGTAGTAACTAAGATTACTCTTCTATATTAAATAAGTTTAAACTAGTATCTAAAAGGTGCTAAAGAGTCTTCTAATATTACCTTTAGTTAATTTTATTCTAAATCTTTTACTACTTTTTATACGTCTTTATAAAGGCATCTTTAATCTACTTAGCTAGTAGTTATAAGTATATAACTATAGTAAATAATTATAATAACTAACTATTATACTTTTTAGTAAAGCGCTTCTTTATTAGCCTCTACTTCTTATTAGTTAAGAAGTCTATTTTAGTAACCTTAGAAAGGTCTAAATAGTTATATAAAGCTTTTACTTTCTTATAAAGGTAATACTTAGCGCTATAGTTAAAATTCTTAGCCTTTTATAGAGTCTTTTTCTCTTAAGACCTTATAGTAGCTTAATCTCTCTATATAATAGCGCAGCTAGTACTACTAAGCTAGCTCTTATATAAGGCGCTAAAACTAGTAAAGTAACTTTAATAAGAGCTACTAACGCTATATTTAGTAATAATATTATTAACTTTATCTTATTTATAGTTATATCTCTATATAAGTTAGTTACTACTATAATAATAGAATATAGTAAATACTTCTATAAGTATATCTTACTTCTCTAATATAAAGCTCTCTAAGATATTAACTAACTATTAAGTAGCTAATCTCTTAGACTAATTATTATAAGTTAGCTTAGTTTTAATTAAGTTTATAGTTTACTATAATAATAGTTTATAATAAGTATTTAATAATAATCTAACTATTTTAAGAAAGGTAGTAGTATAGAATTAGTTAAATAGCTTATAATACTAGAATATAAATTTCTCTAATTACCTATATAAGCTAGCGCCTCTACTAGCGTCTAGCTAGCGCTATTACTTAAAAATAGTATATCTCTATTAAAAAAAAAGTCTAAATTAAATAATTTTAGTATTATTTAAAAGTAGAGAGTAAGATTTATTATAGGCTAGGCCTTTTAAGATACTATTAAGAGCTAACGATTATTATATTACTTAAGTCTATATAAAGTATTAGAGGCTTATTATTAACTTATAGTACCTATTCTTCAACTAGGCTATAATAGAGTAGGTATATAACTTACTCTATAATCTACTCTCTTACTTAGGCTCTCTATTTTCTATACTTTTTTAGTAAGTTTTAGTATTCTTATACTTATAGCTAGACTAGACCTATAGTACTTTTTATTATAGTATATAGCTAGATTAGGTAGCGTTAGTTAGCCTTTATTCTTACTATAGTACTACTATTACGTTCTTCTATTCTATATCTAGCTTCGTAGTTAGTATTAGTATATTATTTCCTCTATACTCTAATTTACGCTTAGACTACTACTCTTTATTATATACGCTAAGTTATCTACGCCTAAGCTACTCTTTCTTTAAAAAGTTTTTCTTTTTAGCTTAATTTTATACTCTCTTTTTTATATACTTTACTATTACTATATTAATTCTCTCTCTACCTTCTATATTAGTCTAGTATAGCTCTATCTTTTCTCTTTTTTAGTTTTATACTATAGTTTTACTTACCTCTATATCTACTTCTATTAACTATACTACTAGTAGTACTACTTCTAGCGCTAGTAGTAGCTTACCTCTACTTTACTACTCTTATAACTTTAGTTTAAATAAGCTAATAAGTATTAAGTATTCTTTTTTTCTTTTAGCTTACTAACTATTTTTAGTATACTTTTATAAAGAAGCTATACTATATTACTACTAGCTAAGACTTTAAAAGTAACTTTAATAATCTTAATATACTTTCTAAAGAATACTAGTATATTTATACTAAGTATTATACTAAGGCTAAAACTTATAGTTATACTAATTATAAGCTAGATTATAGTAGCGCCTATTAAGCTTATTATAAAGTTAAAAGTTAGTATTATTAAGAGTAATAGCTTTTCTATATATATTTAGCCCTCTACTAAGTATTACGCGACTTTATAATATTTACTAATAAGTAAAATAAAGAGAGTTTTATATATACTAAAAGTTTACTAATAAAAGATTTTAGTAATAAAGTAAGTTAATTCCTATTACCTTTTATATTTATTACTAACTAGAGTAGTTCTACTCGTTTTATTATTACTTAATATTTAAGTTTAATTATACTAAAGCTACTAGTATTAACCTTTTACTATCATTTAGTTCTTTACTTTCTAACGCTCTAGCTTAGATATCTTTCTTTAATAGTCTAGCCTAAGGCTATATTAATTAAGATATTATAATAATAAGTAACGTTCTTAGTTAGTATATAAATTATAATACTTAGGTTTTATAGCGTCTTAAAGTAAGTTTATATACTTCCTTCTTATAATATAACTATAGCTAACCTCTTTATAGTATTCTATTAATAATTAGTTAAATTATTATTACTTTAGGTCTCCTTCTAAGTATTACTATATAATTAAAAGTTTATATTATTTTATCTTCTCTTAGAACTCTAAGAAGAAGAAAGCTATATACTAAGCTTTTTATTATTATTACTATTAAGTCTCTAGCTTAGTAGTAGTTTTTAGGTTTATTTTTATTCTTTATTTTTAAGCTAGTATCCCTTTTATAATACTATAATAGCTACTTAGTGTAAATTTCTATATAGTAGCTTATAGTTTACCTCTAAGTAGCCTTTATATTAATTAATAGTTCTTCTTTTCTTAGTTTTTAAATTAGTTTATTATAATAAAGTTATATAGAGCTTTTATCTTTATAAAATTTTCTTTTAGATACTATATTAGTATTATTTATCTCTTCTATTTTACTAAGACTTACTTTTTATTATACTCTCTTATATTCTTTTCTACTAAGATTTTCTCTACCTTCTACTTATATAGAGACTTATCTTACTCCTCTAAGCCTATAATAAGGCCTAGCTTATAGTCTACTAAAGTTTAACTTAGTAATAAGTTATCTACTATATATTCTACTAAGTCTATATATATAGTTTTATATAGCTCTTCTAATAGATCTAGTATAACTATAAGTAGAGTAGATATTACTATTACTATATATTTTACCTATAACTAGTTTAGTTTATAACTTAGCTTAGTAGTTTTTATATTATATAAAGAAAACTATACTTTATTACTTAGTATAAACTTCTTAGTAAAGTAACGCGTTTAGTTTAACGCGTTCTATTATTATTATTATATAAACGTAATTATAGTTTAGACTAGCTCTACGCCTACTTATAAGTATTCTATAAACTAAGTTACTTTTCTCTTTAGTAATCTTATATTTATAAGCCTATTCTCTTATATTTAAATTATAAGTATATTATACTTATTAAGTAAGAGGTTTAGACTTACCTTAGTTACTATAAAGTTATAGTTATTTAGCGCTAGTTAGTAAGTTAAAAGATAAACTAGCTAATTATTTTAGTTAAAGTTTATAACTATATATAAGACTACCTAAATCTCTTAGTTTACTTATTCTATACTACTATCTATTTATAAGTAGTATATAGTAGATAGAAGCTACTTTATTTTTACTAGCTTATAGAGAGTTTTTTAAAATCCTTCTAGCTAATCTAAACTATAATTTATAATAATTTATAATAAGAACTTATAGAATCTTTACTATATATCTTAAAACTATTCTATATATACTTTAATTAATATTAATATTATAGCTTCTAGCCAGATAAACTTTAATAGATAATTTATAATAACTAGTAGAAAGTAAAGTAAGTTCTTTCTTTCTTAAAGTAAGTTAGTTATAAAGTCTATTAATATTTATAACTAAAACCTATTAGCTATAAGAAGTAGTTATAGTAAGCCTTACTACTTTAATCTTAAAGAATATACTACGTAGTAGTGGTAATTTTATATAAAATATATAATATTTATATATATTCTATCTTAATAGTAGTCTTAGTAAAGATTTTAAAACGTCTAGTTTTTACTTAAATATCCTATTATTAGCGCTTTATATACTTACTAGATTATTACTATTATAAGTAGTTCTTATATTAGTAGCTATATAACTTCTCTCTATAGTAGAGTACTATAAGCTAATATTATATAGTCCTTAATTTATTATCTAGTTTCTACCTCTAAAGAAAAGAGATATATACTTTCTTTTACTATATAGTATCTTATATAGTAACTATTATATTATTATATAGCTTCTTTCTATAAGCTTTATAAATATATACTTATAAATACTATTAAGTAAGGTATTATTTTTATATTAGTAGGCTAAGTTTAGACTAGACTTATTACTTAAATCTAAATAGAAGTTATAATATATTCTTCTTACTTCTATTTTAGTATCTTATCTTAGTTATATTAGCTTAATATATTAGGCCTTATAGCTAGGCATCTTAGCCTAAAGTATAGCTTAAAGTAGAAGTAAGAAAGAAATTTAGCCTATTAGTATTATTTCTTACTTAATACTTATATTTTTATAAAGTACTTTAAGTTTTTATAATATATAAAGATTATAAATAGATTTTTTACTTCTATAAGTTCTACTATTTACGCCTTTATATAATTTACTACTACTATTAGTTCCTTATTTTAAATAAAGTAGTTCTATTATTTAAGTATTAAGAATATAGAGTAGTAAGTAACTAAGTAAAGTATTTTATTATCTTATTATAAGAGGTAACCCCCTAAAGCTACTTTAAAGTAATCTAGTTCTATTACTATATCTTTATTAAAGTTTTATTATACTAAGATTAAGTATATTATAAATACTTATTTTAATTTTTAGAACGCTTTTTTCTCTACTTTATCTTATTAAAACTTTATATTATACTTTATAAAGGCGTAGAGTAGAGCTACTACTTTTAAAAACTATAGAATAAAGTTATAATAAAAATTTATAAATCTAATAAAGCTCTAAACTTCTCTTATATTCTTTAAAAGGTCTTATTTCTAAATAGTTTATATTTTCTTAAGATTAGACTAGATAAAATAGCTTACTTAAATAATATATTTAAGATAGTAGATTATTTTTATTATAAATATACTCTTTTCTAGGTTTAAGAATAGACTAGCCTTTTAGAAACTATAAAATACTTCCTTTATCTTTATAAAATAGTTTTCTCTTAACTTATAAGTATAAATTAATATATTATCTAAGTATACTATAATAAAAATCTCTAGTATATTATAAAGTATATTATTAATATATCTTTAAAAAGTAGTAGATATACTTACTAGCTTAAATAAGTAAACTATCTACTTAAAGAGTTTAAACTAAGTATAAAATTTAGTAAGTAGTTTATTCTTTAGTATAATCTAAATTCTATAGAAAGCTAAATAAATATTTACTTTTATAAACTACTTAGCCTTTATAAGTTCTTATAGTATTTTCTTAATTAGTAAAAGAGAATAGTAGTTCACTTAAGTAATTTTATTTAGTCTATAATAATCTATATAAAACTACTATTTCTTATTTACTTTTTTTACTAGTAAGATAAGGGCTCCTACTAAGAAGGAGCTTACTTAAATCTAGCCTTTATTTATATAAAGAAAGTATCGTAGAGAGAATATAATACTTTTTTTATTAAAATAAAGAATAGCTTATATAAGAGTTTTATAAGAATAAGATTATATAATATATTACTAATATAGTAATTACGTAATTACTTACTAATAATTATAGAACATCGATTAGTAATAGCTTAGTAATCAAGTTTAGTAAGTGCTTAGTAATTAGACTTATAATTGCTAATTTATAAAGATTATAATAGGTATAAGAAGATATAATTGTAGCTAGGTAACAATATAACTATAAAACTTAAGCTTCTTTTATAGAAAGCTTACGGACTAAAACTTTTAATTTCGTCTAATATAACAAAAACTTAATATAATTAGTAGTTATCTACTATTAACTACTCCTACTAATTAAATAACTAGTAGTTAACCACCGTTAACAGCTAACTTACTAGTAGTTAACTACTACTAATTAACTATTAAGTAGTTAACTACTACTACTAGCTTATTTATTAGTAGTTACTAACTACTAATTAACTATTAAGTAGTTAATTAGCTGTTAACTCCTCTTAACAACTTAGTTTTTTAGTAGTTAACTACTACTAATAAGATAACTATTAGTAATCTAGCGTTAATACTAAGAAATCGGCAGTTAACTTCTACTAATTAATTTCTTAGTAGTTATCTTTCGTTAATAATAAGGTTATTAGTAGTTAACTACCGTTAAGTAAGGTTAATAGCAGTTAAGGAGAGTTATTAAGTAGCTTATTAGTAATTAATAACAAGCTTAAAATAGCTAGTTAGAAATAGCTTAAAAATAATAAATAATAAATAAGTTATAGAAGTAATTACTAAGTTATTTATATAACGCTATACTTATTATAGCGATTATAATAAATAAAATAATAGAAAAATTATTCTATAACTTACACAACCCCGTAATTTTTATATTATTTTTATATTCTTATTTTATTATAATAATAAAGATAAGTATTATAGTTTTACTAGCTTAAGAATCTTAAGTAAAACTAATATATATATATATAATTCTATATATATATATATTTATATATAAGTTTTTCTTATATATTTATTGTTTTCTTTATATTTATATTACTTTTTATAGTAATAAATGTAAGCGCTCATTCTTAAACAATTATTAAAACTACTAATATAAATATAAAATAAAAATTAAATCTACTAGGTTTACTTATTTTATTAAATTTTAGCTAATTATAATGCTAATATAATAACTTTCTAAATAGTAGATTAAAATCTATTAGTTATTAGAACTAATAATTAACGCTATTAGTAGTTAAATATCTAATAACGAATGAATAAATTAAGTTAAATAACTTATTTATTCTAAATTAACTAAATTAACTCTACTAATAAAGTCTTTAAACTTATCAATGCTAGTAGCTCTAGTTAAATTATCTACTAATATAGTCTTTATAGGTTTATAGATTAAGTTTATATTACTTTCCATTAAGTTTTCTCTAACAAAGTAATAAGTAATATTAATATGTTTTATTCTAGCGTGGTAAATTAGATTTTTAGCTAGTTTAATAGCACTTTAGCTATCTATTTAGATAGTCTTTATAGTATTAAAAATACTAATAAATTCTTTAGTTAAATTAAAGCTAAATAACTCTTTAATAAAGTTATTTAAATAAATAGTTTCTTTAGTAGCTTCTTTTAAAGCTATATATTTAGCTTTAGCGCTTAAAATTGTAACTACCTTTTATAGTTTAGATAGCTAACTAATAGGTATAGTTTTATTTTACTAATTATTTAAATTATTTTGCAAAATAAAAATATTTCCACTAGTAGATTTTCTACTATCTATATCACCCCCCTAATCTAAATCGCTAATACCTATTAAGTTAATAGTATTATTTATATAATTTTGCGATTAGGATTATAAAGATAGATTTAATCTATAGTTTTTAGTATTTAATAAGTAGCTAAATATATTATTTAAGTACTTTTAATGCTCTAAGCTAGGATTCGATATATATCTAGCTAAGTAATTTATGCTAAATACTAAATTAGGCCTTGTAAAGATAGTTAAATAAATTAAACTACCTATTTCTTTTTAAAAATCCTTTATTAAGGTAAGATTATTATCTTCTTAATTTTTTAATAGATTAGTCTCTTATAGTAAGGGTAAAGTTTTCTTATTATTTAAAAGCTAATTATATTTAAATAAGACTTTATTAATAAACCTTCTTTGCGTTATTATAATAGAATTTTTAGATCTATCTCTTATAATTTTAATACCTAAGAATTCTTTTATTTCTCTTAAATTAGTTATTTCTAATTTAGATATCTTAGAAATACTAGAACAGATATTATTAATTAAATCTTTATTTTTAGTAAATACTAATATATCGTTAACGTGTATAGCTAAAATAATAGGTTTAAATTTATATATAAAAACGCTATTATCTATCTTTAAGCTTTTAAATTCTAACTCTTCTAATATTTTAGTTAGAAATAATTACTACTACTTAGAGGCTTATGTTAGCCTATCGCTTAAATTTTTTTCCTCTGTTTGCTATATAGCGTATTAGATTAATTATCTTAGAAAAGAATAGTAGGCTATATCCTAACCTACTAGAATTAGGTATTAAAAAAATTAGCTTTATAGTTAAAGTACGTAATAAAAGGATTTAGGTGGACCTCTACGAGACCCTATTAAACCCTAAAAAATAGGTTAGTATTACTACTAAAATTCGCCTCTTAACAGGTATATGTTAAATAGATAAATCTCTATTAGGTATAATAACTAAAATGCGGTTATAATAAAGGTAGTAGCCTAGCGAACTATAGTTGCGACGAAGGTAGTAGAATAGTAAACTATAGTTGCGATAAGATAATAAACTATAGTTATAATAAGAATATATTACGTAAAGCGCTCTTATACTTATATATTCGCTATATTATATCTTATTAAAGGTATAAATCTATTATAACTTAATCTTAACTCCCCTTACTACTATATTAAGCTTTGTTTTATAGCTACTATTGTGAGTATTTCCTTGCGATGAGCTGAATTTATAACACTAATAACTAATTAAGATTACTACTATAGCTCTAAAGGCTATACTAGCTTTCTTTTACTAGCTATTTTATAATATTAAATATAAACTTAGCTACTAGATACTAGATAGGCTGTATAAGCTGCGTGTTCTTTAGCTAGACTATACTATACTTAGGGATCTAACTAGTATCTATATTATAGATAAGTACGCGTATATAGATAACGTTAACGCTTACGTAATCTACTTAGTAGGCACGCGTATTATACTTAAACGTGGGTTAGGACTATTAGAGGATACTCGCTATTAGCTTAGTAGTAAAATTAACCTTATTAATAAGGCTATTAACGCTATAGAACTAATAATTAAGTAGAGGGAGTTTTTTAATAGGTTGTGGAATAAAGAGAGTAAGGCGTAGATAGGGTTAATCCTATAGTTCTTTAGTTAAGAGCTAGGTGTTTATAGCTAAGTATAAGTAAGGCGTTACAGGCTTATCGTTCGTGTGGACGCTGCTAGCGTATAATAATATTAATGGGCGGGTGTAACAGTTTTAATAGGTAGAGCTGAGAATAGGCGCGTATAGTTGCTAATTTAAATATCTATATAACTAGTTCTAATAAATCCTAAAATTTTGTTTTACAAAAATTGTTCCTAAAAGGCTAGAGCTAAATTTTAGCCTATAAAGAGCTTTATTTAGCTTATAAACTATATATTTATAGTCTTTAGTAGCTATTATATTTTTAATATATTTTATTAAAGCTTTATCTTTAATAGTAAATAAGGCTTTATTAAAAATATATTCTTTTAAGCCTATAGGTAGTTATACTAAAGTATTATTATTATCTAATTCTATATTTAGAAACGCTTATTTAACGTCCTAAGTATAGATTTCTTAATCTAAATAGTAAAAAAAAGATAATAATAATCTAATAATACTAGGTTTACTAGTAGAAGTAAAGGTTTATTTATAGTTTATATTATATTATTGTAAAAAACCTTTAGCTACCTATCTAGCTTTATACTTCTTAATACTATTATCTAGATTAAGTTTCTTATTTAAAACCTATCTACCTTTAATAATTCTATTATAAATAGTAGGTTTAATAATTAAATCCTAAGTATTAGATTTAATTAAATTATTTACTACTATTTTATAGCTTTAATATATAAATCTTTATCTTTTTTTTCTAATATTTCTTTAAAGCTTTTAGGTTCTATTAAGCTATTATTAATAGAAGTATTAAGAATAGTTTCTAAGATAGAATTATAATATAGATTTTCATAATCTAATTTAGAATTAATAATAGAGTTAATATAGTTATTTATATTAATATAACTAATATTATCTTCTATTATTATAGTATTTAAGCCTAGTTCGTCTAAACTATAGTCTTCTTCTATTATTTTATTTTAAAGATTTTTAACCTCTTTAATAACTCTACTAGTATTTTTAAATAGTTTATTTAACTCGTCTTTAGAGTTATTAATATCTTTATTATTATCTAAGTTATTATTAAACTTAGAATAGATATCTTTAATATTTTAATAATTATTAGGTTTAAAGAAGTAACCTTTAATTATTTTATAATCCCTAGAGTTAATTACTCTATTATTAATAGGATTATATAATTTATATATATTATTACTTTGAAATCTAACTAAATAAAACGCAGAAGCTCTTTTATCTAGCTTTTTACTTTAAATTTTAGAGTTTTTATTAAAAGCTAAGCTACTAAATATTTTAATATTTTTAATATTAGGCTTAGTTTAGTATTTTAAATAATAAGGAGTTTTAAAATTAATAGAACTATTTAGCGTTCTATTATATAGGTAAGTAGCTATTAAAATAGCTTCTCCCTATAGAGATTTAGGTAAATTTAAATTAATTAATAAAGCTCTTACTTTATTAATTAAAATTCTATTAATAATCTTAGCTGCTCTATTTTATTTAGGAGTATAAGAACTAGAAAATCTAGTTTTGATACCTTTATTTTCTAAATAATTAAGTAACTCTTTAGATTTAAATTTATTATCTAATTATAGAGCTTTTACTTTATTATTATTAAAAGGACTTTTATTATCTAAACTATTACTAGTTTCTAGTTCTAGTTCGTTAATAGTTTTAGATATAATATCTACTATATTCTTTCTAAATTTTAATAGTTTTACTATTAAATATTTAGTATAACTATCTCTAAAAGTAATATAGTATTTAGATTCTCTAAATATTTTTAGCGAAATATATCTACTTATATCTATTTAGATTAAATCTAAATAACTAAATACTTTAGTAGAAGAAATAGTACTTTTATTTTTAGTTAGCTTAGATTCTATATTAATAGTATAATTATCTAAGCTAGCTTTAGAATTACTAAAGTCTTCTTTATTAATAATAGTACCTATAGTATTATTTTCTAGGTATTTAATAGCTTTAGTATTAATATACCCAAATCTATAATGTAATAGATCTACGCTATTACTACTATTAAAGTCTATTAAACTATTATTATTATTATTAAGACTAGTATTATCTAGATTATTATCTAGATTTATATTTAAGGCTATACTAGTTCTATCTTTAGAATGTTAAGTATAAAAGGTATTAATACTATTAATATAGCTACTTTTAGCTATTAATTTAGAGTTACTATCGTAAATAAAACTATTATCTTTATTAAAATATATATTAAAGCCTTTACTAGTTATTAAGCTTAAACTTAGTAAATTAACGCCTAGTTTAGGTACGTATAATACTTTATCTAGTCTAATAACTTTATTAGAACTAGAAAACTTTATAGTAATAGAGCCTTCACTGCTAGCTAATATATTATTACTAGTATTACCCTATTTAATATAAGTAGTAGAGGGATTAATACTATTAAATAGTTCTTTAATATAGTAGGTATAAACTGTAGCTCTACTATCTAAGATAAATTTAATAGTTGAATATATTTTATTAACTACTTTAGTATTTAAAATAACTTCTTTATTATTATTACTAGTAGTATTATCTTCGTTATTACTACTAGTAGTATGATTAATTATTTTATTTGTTTTTAAATGTGGGTGTAATAGAAAATAAGTATCTATTAAATGGCTAGATTTATTATAATTAGAATAAATCTTTTTTACTTTATTATTTTTAATATTTTTATTATTATTTTTAGTAGTTAAAGCTATTTTAATATCACCATCTTTATCTTTAAAAATATTAGGTTTAGTATCTTTAGTAGAATAACTAAGCCTATTACTACTATTATTATAAGTATTAAATTTATTATTACTTTTAATAGTAGTAATTCTACAATATTTATCTAATAAATTAGATATTATATCTTCTAATACTAGATTAGAACTATCTAATCTAATACTTTATATAATTATTATTACTAAATAATTATATTCCTTAGATAAATTATTTAATAATAGAGCTATAATAAACTTATTAGGAAGAATAATTTCTTTTACTTTTAAGTTATTAATTAACTTTTTAAAGTAATTAAGATACTATTCTAAATTTCCTTTAAAAGGATATATAGTAGTATTAATTAGCTCTTTAGATATTAAAAATTTACTACTAAAGCCTTTAGCTTTATAGAGGTTTTTTAAAGTACACTAAAGTAGAAAGGGATTTTTAATAAATCTAACTTAAAGTAAAAACTTATCTTTAAGCGTTAAAAGAATATAACTAGAAGCTTTTAAGCTTTTTCTTCTAAGTTATTTCTTTTAAATTTAGTATAGTTATTTAAATCTAAAGTTATAGATTCTAAATAACCTTCTCTAGTAAGTAAGGCTTCTAATCTAATAGCCTAAATATTGTAATTACTAGAGCTTTTCAGCTTAGGTAGTTTAAATAAACTTTCTATTTTATAAAGCTTAAACTATTTTAATTTATAATTCTTAAGATATAAAATAAAATATAGCTTATATATAGAAAAAAAAATATATCTATAATAGCTTAAGAATACTTATATAAAAGTATCTTATATTTATAGTTATCTTATAAAGAATAACTAAATAACTTTTATACTTTTTAAAATAAAGTATAAACTAATAAATAAAATAGTATCTTAAGTAGATACTAAAGGTAATAAACTCTTTATTTTTAGATAATTAATAATAATAGAGATTCTTAGTTTTTCTCTAACTAAGATTACAATTACTAGTATTTATAAAGTAGAACGTGTTTTTAAGACGTCTTTTTATAAATATTAATCTAGTAAAATAAATCTACTAAAGCTTATTAAAGCCCCTAACTAGTTTACTTTTAAAATAATATACATAGGTAGTTCTACTACTTCCTAAATAGGAATAATATATATAAAACTCTAATATCTTATATTCCTATAAGTAGAGTAAGTAGGGACTAATATTAGAAAAAGTCTTAGCTAATACTATTAAACTACTTATTTAGTACTTAGAATACTCTAGTTTCTTTTAAGTAACTAAAATAAATAAATAACTAAAAGCTTCTTTTTATTCTATATATATAAAAATATATAGAACTACTTCTCCTCTAGTTTTCTATATATAATAGCGTCTAAAGCTAACTTATAAAAGATATATTTATATCTTAAATAAGCTTAAAAGCTAAAGATAACTAAAATACTAGTAGAACTAAAGTATAAGTCGAGTTAAAAAACTCTAAAGTAATACTTAGAAACTTAAAAGAAGTTCTAAGTACTATACCCTTTAGATAATATATTATTTATAAAGATATAATATAAATATAAAGTTAATAAAATTCTTTTAAGCTATAGCACCTAGCTAGGCTTATAACCTATAAAGAAAGTATTATAAGGAGAATATAATACTTTCTTTATTAAAATAAAGAATAGCTTATATAAGAATTTTATAAGAATAAGATTATGTAATATATTACTAATATAGTAATTACGTAATTGCTTACTAATAATTATAGAACATCGATTAGTAATAGCTTAGTAATTAAGCTTAGTAAGAGCTTAGTAATTAGACTTATAATTACTAATTAATAAAGATAATAATAGGTATAAGAAGATATAATTATAGCTAGGTAATAATATAACTATAGAACTTAAGCTTCTTTTATAGAAAGCTTATAGACTAAAACTTTTAATTTCGTCTAATATAATAAAAACTTAATATAATTAGTAGTTATCTACTATTAACTACTTCTACTAATTAAATAACTAGTGGGTAACTACTGTTAATAGCTAACTTACTAGTAGTTAACTACTACTAATTAACTATTAAGTAGTTAACTACTAATTAACTATTAAGCAGTTAATTAGCTGTTAACTCCTCTTAATAACTTAGTTTTTCGGTAGTTAACTACTACTAATAAGATAACTATTAGTAATCTAGCGTTAATACTAAGAAATCGGCAGTTAACTTCTACTAATTAATTTCTTAGTAGTTATCTTTCGTTAATAATAAGGTTATTAGTAGTTAATTGCTGTTAAGCAAGGTTAATAGTAGTTAAGGAGAGTTATTAAGTAGCTTATTAGTAATTAATAACAAGCTTAAAATAGCTAGTTAGAAATAGCTTAAAAATAATAAATAATAAATAAGTTATAGAAGTAATAACTAAGTTATTTATATAACGCTATACCTATTATAGCGATTATAATAAATAAAATAATAGAAAAATTATTCTATAACTTATAATTTATTAGTTCTATAATTTATTATTTAATTTTTAGTAAGTATTTTTATAGTATACTATATAGAGGGCCCTATAGTAAGTCTAAAGTATACTTATCTTTATCTTTTATTAGCTTAATATAGTAGTTAAGTATACTCTAATATAGAGAAAGTCTCTTAGCCTTACTAGAGTTAAATAAGTCCTTAAATTCTTTAAGTTCTCTTAGTAGCTTAAGTTTAAGCTTATTTTATAGTATTTTCTAGCCTTCTCTAGCCTAAATCTAGTTTACTAATACTTAGTTAATTATTAGTAAGTTAGTTACTACTTCTTTCTCTCTTCTATTATACTAGCTAGTGTTACTAGTAGTTAGCTTCTCTATTTTTATCTCTCTAAGATTAATTCAGTTAGTAGTACCTTACTTTTATTTATATTCTTAAATTATTAAACTTCTTACTTTTTTAATAATTAGTAGTCTTTTTTTTATATCTAGAATTACTCTTTCTTAGTCTATCTATAGTTTCCTTAAGATAACTTTATATTCTAGATTAAATATAATATATACTATAGCGCGTATAGTTTATTTATTAAAGTTATAGTTAAATTTCATAAGTCAAATTATCTTTAAGCTAAAATATATCTCTATAGCTTTATTTAGACTATATAGCTAGATTTCTATTATACTAAGTTTAGCTCTTCTTACTACTTATTTTTATACTATATAAAAGCTTTAGTATTTTAAGTCTACTATTATAGTTATAAATACTATTTTATTAAGAAGTATTAAGATAAGAAATAAGAGTCTATCTATATTCTTTAGTACTAACTATTTACTTACTACTTATATCTTACTCTTTACTATTACTATTTTTACTAGCCTTTATCTACTAACTTAAGTAAAAGCTACTAGTTTCTTAAGTAACTTTCTATATTAGCTTTATTAGTAGTATCTATAACTACTACTTAGATATTTACTATATTTAAGTAATTTTTTATAAAGTACTCTTCTTATCTATAATATATATATATACTATTTTAGTAGTATTAGTAGAAGATTTTCTTAAGAATAAAAGTACTCTTAGCTTTAGCTAAGTATTTACTTTTCTAGCTATAAGCTAGTTTACCTTTATTTTTACTTAAGTTTAACTTATTTACTAAAGTTATTTAGATATTATTATTTTTATCTTTAACTAAGGCCTAAGTAAGAGTCTATTAGTATTTAAATAAATCTATCTTAATATTAACTATAATTTTATAGAAGATAGTAACTACTTTATCTTACTTTAAGTAAGTTATATCTCTATTTAGAGTAATATTATATATTTACTAGTTAACAGCCCTATAAAGCTTTAAGATTTTTAATAGTTATCTTTACTTATCTTTCTTACTTTCTATTAGAGCTTATATAAACTTTAGAAAAAAGTCTATAAATAACTTATTTTTTCTTTAGTAGAGTCTTTTAAGATATACTTAAGCTTTTTTCTAGCTATATTTATTTTTATAATAGAAATTAAAGTAGGTAAAAAAGATATTTAGGCTAAATTTACTATTTATTCTACTCATTTTATTATATACTACTATTTAGTTTTAAGCCTAAGGACCTAGATTTATCTAAATAAAAGTAAACTATTCTCTTAAACTACTAATAAATTCTTAGTTAACTATAAGTTTATACTAAATTATAACTAGCTAGGCCTAAAATATAAGCTTATAGCTATTAAAAAGTTCTTTTATAAAGAGTAGTTTATATTAGGCGTTTATTATTATAAGTATATATAGAAGAGTATTTATCTCTAAGCTAAGCCTAAGCTAAGTATCTTATAACTTTTTATTATCTTTCTCTATTTATTCTATTATAGCCCTTTAGGCTTTAATCTATTATTAAAAGTATTAAAGTTCTTCTAGTATTATCTCTAAGTTAACTATCTTTATATTTACTATAACTTTAAGTAAACCTTATTATAAAGTTAGGTTTTAAGATAAGAGAAGTAATATAATTATTATAAGCTAGGCCTTTTTAGATACTATTAGAAGCTAAAGATTATTATATTACTTAGGTCTATATAAAGTATTAAAGGCTTATTATCTACTTATAGTACCTATTCTTTAACTAAGCTATAATAGAGTAGGTATATAACCTACTCTATAATAAGATTTATCTACTAGCTAATTATTATAGAAAGTTATTATAGTTATAAGCTATAGTAAGCTTAGAAGATATCTAATAGAGTAAGTAGAGCGCTTTAGATCTTAGACTATTAGCGTTGTAGTAAGTATTAAGTAAGCTTCTAAGCTATATATTAAAATATAATCTTATATAGTAGTTATATAAACTTAAAAATAAGCTTATTAGAATTTTTAAGTTCTAAAGTACTAATATCTAAGTTATTATATAAATTTATTATAGTGCTATATTTATATATAAATTTCTCTTTTATTCCTAGTACTAAACTTTAATATTAACTTACTTATAGCGTAGAGCTTTAACTATACTTAGTTTTTTAGCTTATATCTTATATAACTAACCTACTAACTAACTAACTAATCTACTAACTAACTAACCTACTACTAGACTAGCTAAAAAAACTACTTTAATTACTTATTATAGCGTGTACTAAGGCGAGATTAACTAGTAGTAAGTAGCTAATAAAAAACCTTTACGCTAAAGCTACTTATAAGTCTCTCTTAAATATACTAAAGGCCCTCGCTAAGAAGCGTTAATAGAAGCTTAGTAGTAAGTTATTATAGTTATTTATTATACTATAATACTAAGATTAATTAGCTATCGCGCTATAAGAGATTAAGTAGTACTAGAAGTCTACTAAGCTACTACTCTAAAAGCGACCTTTTTAGCGTCTTATTTATAAGATAATCTAAGACTTATTAAGTAATATACGCTACTAGGCCGCTACCTTTAAAGCTCTCTAAGAAGCTACTAAGTAGTTTCTTATTAGTTTCTTTAAAGATATATATTTTTTCTATTTATTTTTCTTTATTTTTTAAACTAATTATACTAAATTATAATAGAAATTATATATATAGTAAGAGAGTTATAATTAATTATAGAGATACTTATCTAGCTAAATACTATATAAATAAGTACTTAGATTATATATTTTAGTTCTAGGTACTATAATAGAGTAATAGTTAAGAGGGTAAATATATATAATTAGTTTTAAAGATTAAAAAATTAATATAATACGCTCTTCTATATCTTTAAACGTAATAAATATATATAATAAATATACTTTAAGTTAGGTTACTAAGACCTAAGTAGGTATTAATATTAGGTTTTATATAAGTAGTAATCTAATCTAATACTAATCTAAGTCTTAGTAAAAAGCTAGGTTAGTATTAGTATTAAGTTACTAAGACTTAGGTTAGTGTTAGTATTAGGTTACTAAAACTTAGGTTAGTATTAGGTTAGGTTACTAAAATATAGGTTAGTGTTAGTATTAGGTTACTAAAACTTAGGTTAGTGTTAGTAGTAGGTTGCTACTTATATAAGACCTAACACTAACACCTACCTAGGTCTTAGCAACCTAACACTAATATAACCTCTATCTATTTACTACTATACTATTTACTACTATAATTAGTAATAATACTTATAGAGGAGAATAAAAAGCTATATATAGAAAATTAACGTTAATAATAGAAGTAAAGTAAGTAGCATTATTATATAGTTTCTAGTAGAGTTCTCTAAGTATAGTAAGCTTAGTAGCTTACTATAGAGGTAGAAAAGTTACTTATAGAAGATAGCTAGAGCTAGATAAGTAAGAGACGCTAGCGCGCGCCGCTAACGTATATAAAATACTATACTTAAGGTTATAAAAGAACTTAATATAGATTATAATAGACTACCTTATAATAAGATATAATTATATTATCTCTTATTATTATAGCTTAATTGTGTAGAATGTCGCGTCGAGTCTAGTAGAGCGGCCAGCTTACTATTCCAGCTAGCTTACTAATCCCGCACGTTAGTATATTACTTCTCCTCTAAACGTGAGCAATAATATATTTATACTCTAAACTATATTATAGAATAACCTTTGACACATCGCCTAAAATGAGCGAAGATAGAGCGAGAGAGCTTTCTCCCGGGAGATACCTAGTCGAACAAGAGCTATCAGATGCCTTAGTTGCCTGGCCTGATCTTCTCATCCTAAACCAGCCAATAACGCATTTGACGGCGTTCGAGCATCTCTGGAAGCATAGTAGCTACCGTGTTTGCGCTGACGGCGGCGCAAACAGGCTCTTTGATGTATTTCAAGGAGAACTGATAGAGCAGCGCAATCGATATGTAAGTAGAAGCGAAGATTTGAGCCGCTAGGCAAGACTGATACATGCAGCTCCCCGACATCGTCCACGGCGACCTCGACTCGTTGCGCAATGATGTTCATGACTACTATCGCGATCAAGGCGTCTTAATATCACGGGACGGAGATCAAGAAAGTACAGATTTTGGAAAGTGCATGCAGAAGATTTCTTCGCGTGTCTCGTTGTCGGGGATGCGAGACATCCTCGTTCTTGGAACATTGGCTGGACGCGTTGACCAAGGGCTGGGACTGTTGCATGAGATGATTCGAGAAGAGACTAAGCATCCCAACCTTCGTTTGTGGCTCTTTTCGGAATCCAGTCTGTCCCTCATTATAAAGGCAGGGGAAACTATTTTGAGAGGCGTTCAGGCGAGCCGGGTTTTCACAGAGAATGTGGGTCTTATTCCTATATACGGCCCAGCCGTGATCTCGACGGAGGGCCTGGAGTGGGATGTCAAGCAGTGGGCTACACGCATGGGCGGGCAAGTCAGTACAAGTAACCATGTCAAAGCAGATTGTATAAGGATCGAGACCGACGCGCCGATACTATTTACGATAGAGATTGCGCCCTTGAATACGTCGTAACTATGCAACATAGGCATCATCAGAGGTAGATGGGTGGACGCTCATAGTCGTGTTGTAGAAGGTCATGTATGATTTCTTATGGCAATATGTATCCGCACTTGTCCGTGCATGGGTAGAGCCAGCGTCGGATCAGTCCCCTGGTGCTGGTGATACATTGAACAAGTTGGTAACGCCGCATATGTTGACATTCCAAAACTCCTGCCCAACTGTAAGAATCTTGACGTCCTCTTTACTAAGAAATTGGCCCCATTGCCTAGGTCTATTCGCGATGTGGCCGGCCTGCTAAACGGTTGACGCTAGCGTGACCCTGTTGCTGACAAATCCAGCGATGCTCGCCAGATAACAACCTCCGTCGAGTCGCAATCTGGTATACGTGTATGCATCATGGCTGTTCGCAAAGGTGTTTAACCAAAATTTTCCTGGGGAATATCCTTGTCCAAAGACTCACCACATGTGCGGAGGCTACCCATGTTGCAAAACATGCATTTCTCTGTCCATCGGGGTTCCCGACGATTTGGCCACATTGCAGTTTTTAGTATAGGTATGGACCGTTATGGTGAAATTTGTCAGAATTCAGCATCACAGTTGCGACCAGCATGCACGAAAGCTCATGCCACCGCCAGCTCACTGAAACATAGCCTACCATACCCCCTTGCTTGAAGTACGTCCGCTGTGGCGTTCCATCTAACCATAATCAGGGACGACGTCTCATGGGGGGATGTCTACATTTTCGGGCTCAGCCTCGATTCCACTAGTGCAGAAAACGCCTCATCGGCACCAGAACGGGCCCTCCCCACTGTTTCACTTGTAACAAAAGGTATGTACACTGGTTCTATGATTAGTTTGGCTCGGTTCATACCAAACCTCCACTAGTCAGCTACTGCATGTAGCCTTTTAGGATTTTCAGGCCTTACTCCGTTCCGTTTGAACTAGTGTATCATCCACTCAGTTCTTAACTACTTACTGGTGAAGATGAATCCCGTTATCTAACCTATTCTGGTGCCCCTACTGTGTCTCCCGAATCCTGCATAAAACGACTCCTCTTTCTTGGGCACATAAACAATCCGTTGTGCGGTTCCGCCTCTGTTATTACATCGATACAGAACTATGAGTCCCAAGCCTTCTAAGATTCTCCATGACTCCTCGTACAACATGACAGCGGAGCCGCAGCCACGAAACCCATACGCTAGATTGCCCTCTAGAAGAGCGATTGCATGCGTAACGTGTGCCAAAGCTAAGACAAAGTGTAACAAGGCAGTACGTGTTTCTTATATAGGCGCAGTTTCTCACAAAGCTCACTCTCAAGGCACCTTCATGTTCGCGCTGCATTACCAAAGGCATCATCTGCGAACCCCGATCGACTCGCCGTACCTCTGTAAATATCCATCATTCAAACACACGGAAAACATCTCATTCACTAGTAAAGAATCACTCTCTGGGTGCTCTCTCACGGGTTGATGGACCAGATTCATCTCAACACCTACCACCTGTGGGCAGCAATGGAGATGCGCGACGCATGTCATGCAATTCCCAAAGTGTCTTAGAATCGGATTTACAAACCGTATCACTCCCTATACATGCCGAATCTGCTTCCATTCCGATGGATGCACCATACATCATTGACGAGAGCCAGCTGTACATGAAAGATCCTGAGCGAATCATGGCTGGCTTGGATCAGGCGATGTGGACAAGCAGCATCTCTAGTCTAGGTGGCCTCTCGCCGCCTACGCCTGAGCCTCTGGTGTTCCACGAGCCTGCAACTATGATTCACTTTGCGGACGACATTTCATGTCCGCAGACATGGTACCAAGAGATATCAGCGTCGATTGAACATGGATTCGGCTCGTCGTTCAGCGACATAACCCCATCACAAATGTTAGCTATGCGAGACGACGCAAGTACGGTGCCTTTCACGCCATCAGCACCATGGCCAGATTCCGACTATGCACTGTTGCTTCCACAAACCTCGTCGGAGCCGACATCTTTTTACAATACCATTGGTTGCTACTCTGGTAATCAGGTGTTATTGAGAGACTGGTTGCCCGATTCCATGCCAAACTGGACGATGTTTGAGCCTACGAGTCCAGAATTGACCACCGTTTTATCCGCACAATCCAACCCGATCCTATATTTTGGTCTGGGAGCTAACTTGGTGTGTGAAGAGGCACCATGTCATCAATTTTGAAAACAGGAATGGAAGTCACGTAAAGATTCCATCATGCAGTGTTCGAGCCACTCTTCAGCTTAAAAGAACCTGGAAATTTCAGTGTGAGGTTTTTGCCTCGACACATTCTATACGTATGTTTAGAAACACTCGCCCTATCTACCAGTAGTCCACTCGTTCAGAAAGCAGCTACACCTGAACTTTCTCCTATCGAGCTGAGAGTTTACAATATGGAAAATACTGCAAGGTAGTTTAAAATGTACGAGAAACTTTTAGATAAAGCTCGATTATGGAGCACAACAATGCACGCAAGTTTATATTTCTGCCGTTAATGTTTCCAATCAAGTCAATGAGTGTTGAAGGTCATCCATGACGCTTCTGAGCCATCCCTTCATTGTTCTCCATTGACCATTTCTTCAGCGCGCAAATGCAGATAAATCATGTGATGGCATCCATCAATGGTATTGCAGTTGATAGAGCTATTTGCGCTTATCTCTATCTTGCACAGTGTTTGCACCCACGTTGCGTAACCGAGATGACCCGACTTTCAGCGCCCCACATCGTAATCGCCTATTATTGCTGCCAGCGCGGTTCAAATGGCTAAATGGAAGAAGGTCTAATTGGTTGATCATGCGCACTCATGGAATTGAAATACTGGTCATGTCAGGGGATTAGGTAGATGCTGATCACCGTATTCTTTAGACCAATGCCGGTATTGTATCTTCTATTTGCTGCTACAACCATACTGATTGATATGGTAAGCATCAGCCTTTGTCGACTGCCCCTACAGCCACTCCATTTTTGGGTTTTCGGAGGTCTTGAAAGTTCAGTTTCAGAGATCAGGACCTGTCACCGTCATGGCGCCAGACCTATCTCCTCGTGGCTAGCATACACGAGGCGAATCCACGCAGATTCTGTGTCATTCAGACAAGCAGCTTTTGTAAGGAGTGGGCTGTGTTGGCCTTGCAATGTGAAAACGGGAGGCCTATGCTGCCTAATCTCGATACTTGCACACACTCGTAGGCTTGTCAACCACACTGTTTGCTTACCTTGAGGGGTTCGTGCTTGCCAGAATTAGTTCTCCGACGGGACTCTCGTGTGCTGGGATGAGAATGGGGAGCTCAAAAGGCTCAGCACCAACGCCATACCGATCTTCAAATCTCTGCACCTATCCAGCCTTACGCCGATACACGCGCTTTATTAGATATACTAGACAATGACGGTCCGTTCCATTGCTTACCCTCTGGGCGAACCTTGTACGCGGGCCTTCAGTATAGCCTATCACATAACGACTTGGACGCCACGGCGCTTGAAAGGATGGTGCACGGGTCGTAGGTGAGTAACGCTTACGCTCGGCCAAGCCCCTCGAATGACAAAACTTAGGGCAAGGGTAGAGCCGTATATTATCTATCTTTAGCGATCGACACTGGCGCGAGCATACTACTAGGGGTCTGCAACATGTTATGTTGGCCAAACTCGCGGCCTCGCCATATCTCAGCTCTGCCGTCCTGGCGCCATAGCGCCTGGTGCGTGGTTGGGGTTGCACAACATGTCATGTGGTGGCGTGCACTGCTTATCGATACGTACTGGTCTTGTCTGCCGCAGGTACTGCAAGCCCGCATTGTCGTGTCATACCATGCATACGCGTAGCTGTTGCTGCCTCGATGCAGGAACGGTGAGCTCTGTAGGGCATGGCGGCATAGCATATGCACTGCCCCACATGCACCCATTAGAGGAGAAGAGAGCGTCCCAGCCTGCATGTAGTCGACTGCTTACCAGACTGCTGGGACCAACATCCACGTGCCTGGTAGTAGTCGACTGTGCTTGAGCTAATCCGGCTCAACTACCCGCTCCTCCGACCACCATGTACCGCGTTTCGGGGCCACCCACTACCGGAGTGCATGAAAATTATATTGAATGCTCGCTGACTTTTCCTCTTATCGAGATGATTCCCCAGTCGTTTGACTTGGCATCCTTCCGGCAACATCTAACCTCATCAACGTTACCAGTACCAAATGATTGGGTCTATTCAATATTCGACCCATCTCTTCGGTCTCTTGGTGATCAGCAGTGCTACAGCACGGCGATTGTGTTCGTGGCTAGTGCAATCTGCCTTGCCCAGCGATGCTTGGTCTTTCTGGTGTCCGCCTTTTGTCCGCCTCTTGAGCAGAAGCGGAGTGATCGCAAAGTCTCTGCCGGCTGATAATCGATAAAAGCATGCATGAGAAAAAGTAAAACTAAACACGATTGATCCCTTCCCAGAATCCATCAAAAAAACAGCCTTCGACACCACCGAAACCTGCTACGGCACGGATCCAATCCTGAACGACTATGGCAGTAACAATGTACGTACGTGCAGTGTGGGACCTGAGCTTAGTAGCATCCAAGATGTGCCCAAACGCCATCGGCCCGTTCCACAACATGGTCAAGCGAGAACTAGGCCGATTGATAGGTCCGGAGGACTCTAGATGAACATACCGAAGCAGTCTTTACGGCGGAGCCTCGTCCACGAGATCACCACGCGACTGAACGCCTGACGTGAAACAGAGAGGAAATTGCCCGAGCTCGCCGAACAGCATCTGTCGAGACCCTGGCTAGTGGCCGCTAATCAAAACTAGGGTATAAAATAACACTTCGTGCACAGTGGTTGTCTCCATTGCCAAGGAAGGAAAGCCACAGTACGAACTCCACGGACGAGATGACGGGATGGTTCTGGGTCATTGAGCCCCTGGAATCATTAGGCGGGGTGTCATAGACTTTCTTACTGGCCGCCGTGTGGCGAGGGGAGTCATCCTTCAACACTTGCCACTTGGTTTCTCTACACCATCTCGTCCACATCGACCATGTCGATCCGTGCCATTCCGTCCCGACCCTTCGTTCCCGTCCGCTAGCGCTCCTCTCCACTCTGTCCATGAACTCTGGTCAGATCCCAAGGGCCCAGACTCTGGCCTCGGCAGACGCCCCGTGGGATGGAATCAATACCAACCCCATCGAATACGAGAACTGTGGGCTCACCAGAGTCGCCCACACCGTGTTCATCGCATCCTGAGCGCTGGACTTGATCTCATTTCCCATCTTACGTTACCACGTGCCAGACGGACATGTAATTTAACCGGTCGAGGGGCACTCCGAGGATAGCTGTGGAGGGCATGCTACTGTTGTGTGGCGGCTCACGTACGCGTGGACACGGCTTGATGGTGACGCGTGGAAATGGAGAGGATTTGGTAGGATCGACACAGTTACTCGGGTCCTCCGTGACCGCTGGCAAATCTATCTGCTATGCGACCTTTGTCAAGTTAGGGGCAGTGCGGAAGTTTCCAAGGTCAGTGTTTTATCCATGGGAATCTTCCTTGGTCAAACAGGATTGAACCCCTGCACGCTCTAACAAGACAATCACAGTGGTGGGCACCTTTGTAATTAGTCATTGTTTCACTATTTTTGAGCCTATCTTTGATTGTGCGGACAAAAGCTGAGAGCAGGTAGCGGCTCTCTGGTCTCTATGAACTAAGATTACACCTAGCACGTATTCGTTCAATATGTGGCTGCAATAAAGGTTCTCCGCTTGTAGATACTGGAAACAAAGTGTGCAGATTGTCAACTTCCTGTCTCAACTCGGCATCCGTCATCTCTTCTAAAGGAGCCACATATTTGCAGTCTCTCCGCCGAGCGATCACAACAGCAGCATGCTTGTCCTGTGAGTTCGAAGTCAACTTAACTGAAAAGGAAGATAGACAGTTGATTCGCGGTGCTGCAGCCAGACTTGCGACCTTGTCTTTTCAGATGACTACCTTGAGGACCATGAAAAAGAAATGACTTACCTCTATAATCTCTTCACACACGTCCACATACTCCTCGGCCTCACGAAAGCTATATCCCACGAGCACCGCGACCCTCCTCTCTGTCTTACCCCCAGACTTTTCTACAAACATCAACCGTCCATGCTCAAAATCCGACTTGACGTGCCATCTGCGCGACACACATAAAGACTTGAAAGTGGCCAGCATGCCATGCAGCAGTGTCAGTGAAAGAAAAGGCTGTACTCCATCATGCACGATACAGATTTTGTTGAGACGCGACAAGTCTTTTTCCCACAACAAGCGCCACAGCATGTGTACCACGAGTTCCCTGCCCGCGCCACCGCTACCACTACCATCACCATTACCATTGCCATGAGAGTCTGTGCTCTGGAATCGGAAATACAGCTCTTCCAAGTTCGGCAGTCCCGCGGCGGCAAAGTGGAACCCTTTTACGCGTCGACGCGTTGTTGCCGCGGAGTCGCAAACGTACAGCTCTGCGAGGCATGCTGGCAGGATAACTTGCAGCTTGGTGATTTGTGCTGCACAAGTAGTAGTGAGCAGGGCTTGAGTTTTTTCTGCTAGGTGCTGGGCGCTCAACCATGTGAGCGGGTAAATGACGCTATGCGAGCGCGCGACAGAGGCATACTCGGTGTATAGCTGGCGACAGGTCCATGCAAGTGCCAGTGCACTTCTAGAAAGGCGAGAGGCTGGTATGCCGCCCAGTGTGCGATGAAAAGCGTAAGATACGATTTGGTTTCTAATTTCCCCTGGCAAGGTGAGCAAGGGTGATGTCCGTGTCATCGCGGCTTTCTCCACTATCCAACCCTCTTTCTTCGAGTGTTTATAGCGATATAGGTCTCCAATATCGTGTCGATCCAATAGCAACAGTTCGTCGATTTCTTTTCAGATTTGGTAGATTCAGAGCAAGTGGTCGTGATGATGGTGAGAAGCGCGTGTTGAGAAACGAGAGTGCTTCACATAGGAAGTCGTGAACTAATGTAGTGGCGGCCCCACCATGACCTCCAACGTCCACCTTCCTTGCCACCAATTACTAAACTTTCATGCTTCCGTTCCGTTGAGGTGCGAGATATCAGAATCATTTGTAACTATAGATATTGTAGTGTAGTTCATTCGGTGTACTAGGTAACTTTGCCCTGCTCTAGAGAAAGGCATATATACCAGGCTTCAATACAGGATAAGTACATAAGAACATGAGTATTGCAGAATATGAAATTGGAATGCTGGAAAGCCGTTATCTGAAGGTTGAACCTATATTAGATCTTGAAAGATAATCGGAATCACGAAGGCAAACCATAACAATAAAATTAGCGATCAATTGAAATATTATGTATATATATTTTCCTCAGTACTTTTACCCATTTTCTAGTTAACTAAGAATAGTTTTTAGCTTTAAATTTATACAATATTTACAATGTAGTTTTAATATAGTAACCTTGATTTTTTTTATTAAAAGCTATGTACCTAATACCTAGATTTATAGTAGTGTCACGTACAACTAATATAAAGATAGAATATTACAAGAAGGCAGCCTATATACTAGAGTAGCCCACTTACTAGTAACACGTAGGTTAAGTTTTCTTTATAAAAAAGATGTAGTATATAACCTACTTCGCTAACGTGCGATATAGAGGATTAAGTAGTATAAAGAATTATATTAGATAGGAGCTATATCTATATAGGTATAGGCTTATAGTATAGCTTAGCAGTCCTATAGTAGGCTAATATGCCGCCTACTGAACAGGCCTTAAGTCTAGCGTATATTAGGGTGGGGTTTCTGTGTCTTATAGTAAGAGGTTACTAGTAGCTAACACCTTTATAGCCGCGCTAAAACTGGAGTAATTAAGAAATTAGTATATAGTCCTGACTAAAATTAGGGACCACCCCAGCTCTCTTCGTAAAGTTTCTAGGCACGAACGAAATCGTCGCTAGTATGGCTTTTACAGTGCGTAACACGAAGTATCGCAACATGTGATCTTACACTAAAAGCGCTGACGCGTCGTAATGCTTCCAGAGTCTAATCACGGGCTTATACCGGCGTCTGTCATCTTCCCCACAACCTAACATGTCCAGGATAATCCTTGACTTGCTTACGCAAAGTAGCTCCCCGAAGAACACAAGTGAAGCTTTTTGCAAGTTGGAGGCAACTTAGAAGAAGCTCTCGCCAGAGAAAATCAAAGTGTTAATATTTGGAATTCTAGTATACTATATCTGGAAAATAGTTCAACTGAAAAATAGCAATGAGTACAGAAGGATGGGGTCATTGGCTGTGAACATAGGCTATCTTAGAAGTACCGCCGCCTTTGCCCCATTTAGCGCTATTTGAGCATAGGCAAAGAGATTTATTTCAAACTTTATTTTAAACTCAATTGTAATTTTCGTGTTAAACTTTGATAGCAACAAGGATATTCAGATGGATAGCATCATCGGCGCTTATTCAAGGCATTCTAGTTGGGTAAAGCTATTAAATTAACACTTGAAGTCTATCCTTGTGTGACGAAAACCCCCGTATGCGAAAACCAATCAATCGGACCGTAAGGATCACGGACTTGTATACAACTCTTAAGATCTGATTAGTTATTCTTAGCATATGCGGGTTTTCGTCACACAGGGATAGACTTTAGCCTCGTAGCTTCTTTATTATAAAAATTCATTATCTTTCTCCTCCCCCCCTCGTTCTCCAAAACTCGAAGTCAATAGTACCAACAACTATTTAACTTTCCCTATTATTACCTGGCTTTTTTGTATACCTCTTTACACCTCTTTAGAGATGAAACTCTCAATTGCATTATCGCTCACCTTCGCTGCTTTAGCACTAAGTGCTTCAGTTCATCCTAATAAACGTGCTTCAGTTGAGCTTAATAAACGTGTAAGTGTTCTCCACTCTAATTTCTAGTAGCTAGCTCGCTGCAACAATACTAACAATAGACATAGGTTGTAAGTGTTCTCTACTCTACTTTCTAGTAGCTAGCTCGCTGTAATAACACCAATAATAGGCACAGTTTGTAAGTATTATCTTATCTAGATTACTAGATCTTACTTACTATAATAATACTAATATACCTTGTAGTGTGTATGTATTCTTACCTACAATCTCTCTAATTGTACTAGCTATATTAGAATTAATATATTCTATAGCCTGTAAGTATTTCATATCTAAGCCTGTAGTACTTTACTAGATACCTTACATAATACTTATTTAAATTATAGTGCGTATGTATTATCTATAATTCTTAAATACTATAATATAGCTATTAGTAAGAGTACTTATATATTATTAGGAAGTGAGTAATCTCTACTCTTATTACTGAAAAGTCACTAGTTAGTAATATTTTTAATATCTTTATAGAGTGTAAGTATTATCTTTAAAAAAAAACTAAGATAATAACTTACTAATATATATAGGTTGTAAGTATTTCCTAAATAAATTTCTAAAAGCTAGCTGCGTAGAATAATGTTACACGGGGTTTGTTGCTGATACTTCTCTAAGCTCGATCCGGGTTAGGGCGAGCGAGATAGTGTGAAGAGCGCCGTGAGGTATTTGTCTGGCGATACAGTGGAGTGGGCGTGCTTGGATAGAAAGTAACAATAGGTTGACAATTCCTAATCTATGTCGAATAGACTAACAAGTATCAATCTTGTAAAGTTGAGTAACTAGTAAGAAAGTACAATTTGAGTTGACCACAACGAGAGTAAATAATGAAATCCATCCATCCTTATATCCTCGTTGCTTCCAGTCCTGTCCTCCCTGTCCTCCCTTCTCGGCGGGAGGTTTGGGAGGGCGTTGGCCTCCCTATCCTCAGTGGCCTCCCGGAGGCCATGTCTTGGCGGGATGCCAAGTCCCGTGATCTCGCCCCGCGATGATCATCCTTCCCGTCAGGATCCCAAGTGGTTTCCCAACTTTCTATCGTCATACCCGGGGAGTGAATCCTTCTGCTTGTTGCTTGTAACATTACCTCCCCCTTTTGGGCTATCGTCTCGATACCCTGGGTTATCGTTTTCCCGTGCCGCGTGTTGAAGCGTCGGCTGCATATAAGGTCGGTAGGCCCCGGGCCATTGTAACCGTTCCTTCCCAACTCCAGCCTTCCTAACCATGCCCAAGGTCCCTTCCGCCCGTCGCGTCCGTCCCCAGAATTCCACTGAACAGCGTCAGGCCCGTGCTGACCGTATTCGACAGCAGGGGAACGAAATGACTTTTCGTTGTAAGCGTTGTGAAGAGAAGAACCTTCGTTGTTTCGTGGACACTGCAACTGGCCGTTGCGCTGGTTGTATCTCCGTGAAGGCGGAGTGTAGTCTTTTTGTTTCCGAGGAAGAGTGGGAAAAGGTTGAAGCAGATAAGCGCCAAAAGCGGTTGGCTCTTCTGCGTGCTGAAGCCGAAGTTGCGCGCCTTCGGTTGGAGGTTGCTGAGACTGAGGCTCTTAAGCGATCGTACGCTGATCGTGATCACGCCATTCTAAGTCTGCAAGATCGGGCGAAAGAGCAGGCCGAGGGGAGCTCTGCCCCTGGTACGGGCCTTCTTCCTGTCGAACCATCGCTATCCGGACCGTCGACTGATCTGGGCTGGTTACAGGCTGACTCTTCCGATCCTTTGTCCCTTGATTACTTCCTTTCCCTAGAGGACCCGGTCCTCTCTTCTCTGGATGCTGCCTGTGATACGCTCGTATCAATTCCTTGCAGTTCGTTAAATTTCCTTCTGGTTCCTAAGTGTTCTGGCTATCCGGCCATCCTTGCCACTTGACCAAGTATTTCCACTAACGACCGATTTTCCGTAGGTCCCTGACCGCTTCGACCATATACTCGTCGTTCTCGAGTTCGATGTCTTCTGCTAGTTCGGCGTCTTGGGGTGCTGGTTCTAAAAGCTTCTTGTGGAATATGGGGTGTACTTTCATGCCTGGTGGTAGCCGTAGTTTGTAGTTTACCGGCCCTATTTTCTCTAGGATCTCGAATAGTCCTACTCGGAGATTGTCCAGTTTCTTGCATGGTCTTTTAGTTTTCAGGTTCTGTCTCGACAGGAAAACTTTGTCCCCTTCCTTAAAGGTCGGTCCCTCGATCCTTAGCCTGTTCGCTGCTTTGGACGTCGTGAGGTTCCTCTGAGCGATCCGCTTGCTCAGTTCTTCGTGTAATTCTCGCAAAAGGCGTGCTTTCTCGTCTGCACTATCAGCGATACTTTCAATGTCCTTTGGATCTCGATGAGCTACCGGCTCATATCCGTAGTTCGCATAGTGTGGTGACTGCCTTGTCGTTGCGGATTTCGTGCTATTGTAAGCCAGTTGCGCTGCCGGCAAGTACTCAACCCAGTTGTCCTGTAACTTGTTGACGTACATCCGCAGATACTGCTCCAATGTCTGATTCGTTCGTTCCGTCTAGCCATCTGTTTCCGGGTGAAAGCTCGTCGAAAGCTTCTTTTTCACACCTAATTTTGCCAGGAATGTCGTCCAGTACAAGGACGTGAACAGCTTATCTCTGTCCGTAATGAATTCTTCAGGTATCCCGTGTTCTGACACTAGTGCCTTCTAGACTTCGTACGCGCATTCCTCTACCGTAATAGTCTCTTCCGTTGGCACGAACTTTGCTGCTTTAGTCAATCGGCATACGATTACTAGTATTGTGTCGCAAAATCGGGCTGATCCCGGTTCTAACGATCTCGGGAGCTTCACTATGAAGTCCATCGTTACGCTTGTCCATAGTCTAGATGGTGGCTGTAAGGGTTGCAACAGGCCGTAGGGCTTATGCCTCTTGGGCTTGTTCTGGTGACATGCCAAACAGTTGCCTAGTATTTCCTGCACCTTCGTACGCATACGTGGTATTGCAAATACCTTCGACAGTCGTCTAACCATTTCCTCGATTCCTGCATGTCCATATTCGGGGGACTCATGCAGTTCCTTAATAAGATCCGGTCTCATGTGTGGGGGTACGTATGTTCGATCCTTCGAAACCATACATCAGTATTCCTGTTCGTCTTATAACAGTCCATCGGAGCTCTCAGGCTCGAACTGCCAGTTATTGGCTTTCTCTTGCCACTGCTGCTGAAGCGTCATTACTTGGTGAACCACTGTAGTTGCTATCTTAGCTAGTTCCGGCTAATTGTACTTCAGACTACCGTCGGGCATCTGCCTCAGCATTGCTTCGTGGGGTTCCTTATGACCTTCTTCTCGTAAGTCGCTTCGTCGACTAAGGGCATCCGCTGCTCCGTTGAGCGTTCCGGCCCTGTGGGTGATTTTGAAGTCGAACTGGGCCAACATTTCTGCCCATCGCACTTGTCGTCGGTTGAGATGATAAATCCAAGGAATTCCGTTTCCTGAGTGTGAAACTCACACTTTCCTGGTTGAAGGTACAGCTTGTATTCCTTAAGCTTCCGTAAGACCTTCTTAACATGCTCGACATGTTCTTCGCGTGTGCCGCTGGAGTACACTAGTACATCGTCCAGATACGCGGTAACAAAGATTCCAAGGTACTCGTGAAGCGCGTTGTTGATGACTGATTGAAAGGTTGCCGGCGCATTCGTCAACCCGAATGGCATAACCGTATACTCGAACAGTCCATACTTCGTCTTAAACGCCGTCATCCACTCGTGACCTTCCTTGATCCTAATTCGGTAAAATCCTTCCCGAACGTCGAACTTCGTAAACCACTTAGCTCCCTGGAGTCGGTCCATGAGCTCTGTAATCAGTGGTAAGGGATATCGATTCTTCCGAGTAACGCTGTTCAACCTCCTGTAGTCGACGCACAGTCGCCACTTCCCGTTAGGCTTCTTTACGAACAATATAGGCGAGGCCATCGGGCCTGATCCTGGTCGGATAAATCCCTTTTTCAAGTTCTTCTGGAGGTAATCCCGCAGCTCAGCATCATGCTCGGGCGCTATAGGGTACATTCCTCCTGGGCTCAACTTTGCTCCTTCCTCCAAGATGATCTCGTGATCCTAATCCTGGTGTTCTGCTAAGTCTGTTGCTTCGTTTTCCTCGAACAGTTCCTTGAACTCTGATGTTCGGTATTCTGCTAGAATCGCCAGCAGTGGTTCGTCATTTACGGACGCAACCTGTGGTACCGGTCCTTCCTTCGTGGTCGCGACCTGCCGTATCTATATAACTCCTACTCTCTGAGGGTCCTTCGCATAGATTCTCGCGATCTTATGCGGCGAAATCACACCGAATCTCCCATCTGGGTTTGCGCGTTGATCCGTCGGGCGTGTTTCTCGTCGTACACCAGCAACCTTGTGCACAGGTTCTCGGCTGTGTATCGATTTCTTTTGCCAGTCGATGGCAGGGTTGTGTTCTAACAACCAGTCGTAGCCAATTATCATCTCGGTCTCACCAAGATCCATAATACTAATTTTCGTTCGGCTTTCTTGACCAGCCAGGCGTAACGATACTGCCTCGGTCTCAAGTCGAATCCAGCCGTTCCCGTATGTCGTGGGACTATCGTCGGCTAATACCACTCGCATCGGCACCTTCTTGGTCCGATAGGGTATGTTGTTCTGCTCCACCACTCGGGGTGAGATAACGGTTCGTGCGGCCCCACTGTCTATGAGCGCCGTCACCTCGTGTCCGTCTATAAGTACCATAGCCTGTAGCCGCAAATCCTGCGCTCCCAGTTCGCGTACTTCCTTGAGGGTCGTTTTAGGACTGCCTTCACCAGCGTGACCCTGTCCCTAGCAGCATCCTAGTTTTTTGTCTGCTTACCTTTCCTCTTCTTAGGAAAGTAGCCTTCGCCTTCCTTGGCGGCATAGTGTACTGTACACTGATCGTCGTAACAGAAGCTCCAATAGGTGTTCTGGTGCGGTATGTCTTCCTTCGCAAACCCCTTCGTTGGACTCGGCTTCTTCGTTCTGTAAATCGGGCATCCGTCTGCCTCACAGATGTTTGCTAACAGGGTGCCATGGAGATAATCGTTTATTCCTCGAGCATCCTCAAACTGTTGTCGGTGGAAGGTGCATCCCTTCCTGCAATGCGTCCATAAGAGTCGTTCGTGGCTCTTTTCTTTGTTGGACCTTTCCTGACCCTGCCTAGGTACCCTAGTCGTCGTGACTCTTGGTCTTGCAGCTCTGTGCATCCTGTAGTTCTTCGCATTGCATTCCTCGGCGGATATCGTGCTATGGTAGTAGTCGTCTACCTTTCGAGCATTCCGTCGTTGTTCCCTGTGGAACTGGCAATTGGTCGTACAATTGATCCAGCATAGCTCTTCGTAAGCTTCCTTTTCTCCTAGCTGGTGCACCTAGCAGTGCTGTACCCGACACTCGTTATGCCATAAGTTGATGTGGCAGCAATCGTCCTCGTTGTTCCTGGTTTCTTCTCGCTTCCTCAAGTGATAATCACACTGTCTTGGGCAGTCAACCTAACGTAGGCGCTCGTGTTGCTCCATTCGTTCCTTGAACGTCCGAGGCGTCTCCTCGTCATCAGATTCCTTGAATCTAGGTTGTTCCTAGGCAGCCCTGCAGGCAATCTCATCTGCTCGGGGTCCCGTGATTGTGATTCGTCCTTCGATATCGCAATCGTTGGCTTGGTGCCTGGTATTTCCACAAATCCAGCACTGTTGGTTTCTTAGGCGGCGTAGTACCTCTGCCCCTTCAACCTGCCAATCCGTTGGTAGTGGTTCGTCCCACTTGAAGTCTTGGAGTCCTATCGCCTTCTGTACTAGCTCAAAGGCCTCATCGGTGGCTTGTCTTGCTTCGTCGTACAGGTCTAGGTCGCTGAGAGTCTCGTCTAGTTCCTCAGTCGGGTATGGTGTTGCTATCCGTAGCATTCCGATCTTAACCGCTCCTTGCTTGACTTCATTCTTCGGGCAGTCCCTACGGAAGTGTCCTACTTCGCCGCAGCGGAGGCATGCCTTACTGTCGTAACGCTTCTGGCGTTCTTCCTTGGAAAGACCGTCATTAAACTTTCCTCGGGTTTTGTTCTTATCCTTAGACTTATCTTGTACCTTGCCGGTCATGTACGTATCTCCGTCGTGATCCTTGTTGTTCCGATACCTTCGGGTGTTGGCAAAGGGTGGCCCTGGTCTGTATCCTTTCTGGGCTTCCTTTCGTTCCCATAATCGCGTGTCGATTCTTGTTGCCAACTCGATCAACGAGTACAAATCCTTCGGCTTGTCGTAGTGTACAAGTTCGTCCTTGATGTTTTCCTTCAGACCTGCTTCGTATACCGTCCGGAGTGCCGAATCGTCCCAATTGATTCGCGCTTGTAGTTGCTTGAACTCCGCCGTATAAGCTGAAACTGCTTTGGTCTGCCTCAGGCGAGATATTGCTTTCTCCGCCTGGCTTTCCGCGTCTACCTCCCCAAAGATGCGTCCCATTTCCTCCTTGAAGTTGGCCCAACTGCTGAATAAGGTACGCGTCTCGACCTTGGTTCCCTTGTTGTTGATGTCCAATAGGAAGTCCTCTACGTAGGGTTGCATCCAGCTGGCTGCTTTGCCCTTTAGGTGTGTGTTTGCCATAAGGATCTTCTCTTCGTCGTTTAGTACTTCGTTGTAGCCGCAGTACAACTCGATAGTGGTGAGGAACGTCCGTAACCCTTCTCGGTTACCATCGTATTTGTCCGGGGTTGCCATCTTGGGTTTCTTGATAGGCTTCTCGTTTGGCGTGGCCATCAGCTGGCTTGTTAGCTGATTGATCATTGCTTGCATCTCGGCCATTTGCCGTGCCTGAATCTCGTTTTGTCGCCTAAGGCTCTCGTACGCTCGTAGTACGCTTCCGTCTCCCTCTTCCCCATCGTCCGGCGTCAGCATTTCGTCGTCGATTGCTGGGTTGTGTACTGGTCCGGGACTCTGGACTGGTCCACCGGCACTGGCCTGTGACTGAGAGTAATTGTGAGACATCTTGAGTCTTAATCGGGCGTCCTAATGTTAATCTTCCTAAGTCCACTAAATCCGTGGGTGGTCAAAGTGTTACACGGGGTTTGTTGCTGATACTTCTCTAAGCTCGATCCGGGTTAGGGCGAGCGAGATGGTGTGAAGAGCGCCGTGAGGTATTTGTCTGGCGATACAGTGGAGTGGGCGTGCTTGGATAGAAAGTAACAATAGGTTGACAATTCCTAATCTATGTCGAATAGACTAACAAGTATCAATCTTGTGAAGTTGAGTAACTAGTAAGAAAGTACAATTTGAGTTGACCACAACGAGAGTAAATAATGAAATCCATCCATCCTTATATCCTCGTTGCTTCCAGTCCTGTCCTCCCTGTCCTCCCTTCTCGGCGGGAGGTTTGGGAGGGCGTTGGCCTCCCTATCCTCAGTGGCCTCCCGGAGGCCATGTCTTGGCGGGATGCCAAGTCCCGTGATCTCGCCCCGCGATGATCATCCTTCCCGTCAGGATCCCAAGTGGTTTCCCAACTTTCTATCGTCATACCCGGGGAGTGAATCCTTCTGCTTGTTGCTTGTAACAAATAATACTAATATATTATATAGTGTGTACGTATTCTATCTAATACGTTTAAAATACTAATAAGCTATAATAACTCTAATATAATCTATAGCCTGTAAGTTCTCTATAGCTATAGTTAGATATAGCTAGATATTAGCTACTAGTAATAATACTAATATATTGTTAGCCTGTAAGTGTTATATTTTTTTAACTTAAAAGTCGAGCTAGTAAGAATAATATATAGTATAGGGTTCAACCGCGGTAAGTTTAAAACTTATATTAAAATAAGCTAATTTACTTTAATAATAATCTATTTCTTAGCAAGTAAGTTTTATTTCTTTATAATAAGAAAAATACTTGTTAGAAAGGTACTAATATTTAATATAGTGTGTAAGTGTTCTAAACCTACATCTTAGTAAAATAACTGGCTATAATTATACTAAGACGTATTATAGTGCGTAAGTATTATTTTCTCTATATAGGTAAATATATCTAGGTTTATTTAAACTAATATACTCTGTAGTGTGTAAGTATTCTATCTAGAGATTTCCTATAATTATTTAACTATAGTTTGGTTAATATATAAAATAGCTTGTAAGTATTCTACACTATATAATTACAAGGCTAGTAATCTAGTAAAAGTAAAACTAAATCTTTATATAGTAGGTAAGTGTTATATATTTATATATCTAGGTTAACTAGCTTATATACTAAGATACTATCTCTATATAGTTACTTTAGGTTAATCTTGGAGGATAGTTAGCGCTCGATCGTTGTATGGAGTTCTCTATAGAGTTTAAGCTCGGCCGATCGTTCGCGGGATCCATTCTCTATCTATTTAATAAAAATTATTTTTATATCAGTTTTTATAACGTGTGAAGAGTAGCAAAAGGCAGAGTAACGTAAGAAATGCAAAGAGAATGAAAAGGAAAAGATCTCCAAAAGTAACTCGTGAGTTCTATTGTCTTGAAAGCGAACGGCTGCGATGTTTAACCCGCATTCACCGTCACTGCTGCTCATACTGCTCTCTATTCCTATATCTGCTCAAACACCTCACGTGCTTTCTAGGGACACATCGCTACCCACTGTCGCTACCGCTCCATCTTTTGGATTTATATTTCCCCACTGTTAAGGCTTCTTGTGCCTCATTGGGCATCTGTACCCTTTCCGCGCCATTCGTTGCTCGTCTCGGGGTGCTCCTTTGTATCCTCGACTCTTTCATGGTATGTGACACAGCATCAACCCCCCAGTCATCATCGTGCCTTCGTACGACGCCCATGGCGCTTCCCACTTGTGTCCCTGCGACTCCCACTTCCTTTCACCTCCTCTACAGGGTACGTTCGACAACTCGTTGACTGACACCAACACTACGAGCGTCTACCGCATTCGGCACAAGCTGCACAAAGTAGGGCGCCCAGTGGAATAAGGCACAAGTGCTAACGCCATCTGTTTGCTGATCTCTTTAGGGAAGGAAACAACTCATGGCATCTACGCCAGGACATAACCAGCCAGTGCGGGACAATAAGTGGCTCAGACGGACACGTTCGACTGCAGGCGTAGAAGGAGGAGCTACGGTAACTGAGAGGGCGACATGGGATCAGAGCAGATCGGTGTTGGCAGAGCAACCCTTGTCATCCATACTACTACTACCCTTTACCCCTGCCGTATCCTCGCCGCTCAATCCCACAAGACTCAGGGCAGCAAGTCCGGTGCAGTCGAGCGACAGGAGGCAGCCGGAATCTGATTCTGCTCAAACAGCCTCACCACGGCCTTACTTGCGATTTCCGCCCAGTCTTTATCTGCGATCAAAGACAAGAAGTACACCAGACCTCCACACTCAAGCGTCACGCTCTCCCAGCACACCACTCACGGTAAACGACTTGGGAACCGATTACACGCGGTACTTTAAGCCCTTCTCAGATGGCATCAAAACTTCCAGTCGTAGCCGGCGGACTTCTGTCTCAGAGAGGCGATCCCGAGTCAAGCTCGCCCTTACCACCCCACCACCACGAGTCACATCCGTCAATCCCTTTCTCACACCTGTTGCTCCCGGTACAGGAGCCTCTCAAGGGTCAAGTACTTTATACGACGTAGAGAGGAATGCATCTTTTATGGATGACCGCTTGGTTGCACCTTACGAAGAAAAGGGAATGGCATCCTGGCCATTGGTGTGCGATCAAAAAGAACCAGACGATGAAATGCATTTGCCTCGCGATGACGATGACATACGATTTAGGCCAAGGATAAGGGACTACTTTACTAAGGACAGCATCGTCTCCACCATCGGATTGGTCCTTGTGATATCTGGGCTGATGTTCATATTTGTCGGATTACCCGTCCTCTCTGCCGTGGGTCTCATTGATTATAATTCGGCATATGGTATGCCGCTGAGTATGTTGCCCTACTATTGGGTACCTCATACCTGGGCTACAGTGAATAACAGACGATACCCGCTGCTGGTTAACACGAGAAAAGGCCTGATCGACCCCGACACGCCCAAGACCGTGAAGACGAGAAAGGGCGAACACGGTGACGATTACATACTCGTATTTAGCGACGAATTCAACGAGGACGACCGGTCATTCTATGAAGGAGATGATCCTTACTTCTTCGCCCCCAATATCTGGTACGGAGCCACGCAAGACCTCGAGTGGTATGACGCCGATGCTGTGACCACTAGTCATGGATCGCTTCAAATGCGCTTGGAAGAGTTCTTCAACCATGAACTCAAGTTCAGGTCAGGCATGTTGAATAGCTGGAACCAATTGTGCTTCAAAGGGGGCATCTTTGAGGTTTCGGTATCCTTGCCTGGGCCAGCAGGTGTTCAAGGACTTTGGCCTGGCGCATGGACAATGGGCAATCTTGGTCGACCTGGATATCTAAGTACCACGGACGGACTTTGGCCCTATACTTATCAAGCCTGTGATGCTGGCATCACACCCAATCAGTCCAGCCCTGATGGACTGTCTCACCTACCTGGCCAACGACTTCCATCATGCACCTGTCCAGGTGAAGATCATCCCACACCTGGAACCGGAAGAGGTGCGCCAGAAATCGATGTCATTGAAGCAGGAGCTTTCCCAGGCTACCCAGGACCTCAAGGATTGCCCATAGCAACGCAAAGTTACCAAGTTGCCCCGTTCGATATCAACTACTACCCAAACTATAACTTCACGGCGTTTCCAGACCTGACTTTGAGTGGGTTGAACACGTATACCGGTGGTCCCTTCCAGCAGGCCATCTCTGCGACGACGGTGCTCAACAAAGACTGGTACGACAATAAGCAATACCAGCGATTCTCCTTTGAATATGTGCCCGGACAGGGTAAAGAGGCCTACATATTGTGGAAAGTAGGCGATCAGACAATGTTCTTGCTGGATGGCCGGGCGATTGGAGCCAATGGCAATATACAAGCCCGTCAGATATCGGAAGAACCTATGTCACTGGTTCTCAATCTCGGTTTCAGTAATTCGTGGACGTATATCGACTGGAAGAACTTGGTGTTTCCGACAACAATGCATGTCGACTATGTGAGATGGTACCAGAAGAAGGGCGAGAAAATGGTGACGTGCAATCCTCCAGGCTTCGAAACGACAGAATACATTGAGAAGCATGCAAAAGCCTACCAAAACCCAAACTACACTGTAAGCGTCTAGTAGAGCGATGCCGAGAGACGAGTGACTAATGCGAATCAGTTGTGGGACCAAACGGGCTATGTCTGGCCCAAAAATCAGCTCAACAGCGAGTGCTGATGATCCAGGGCCTTTCTTTTGCAATCATTTCCATAATGACATGCATAACTACGGTACAGGTTTCTACTTCCCGACGGTTCATAGACGTTTCGGCTGCGTACCACACCATGATAGCCGGATGCCCCTTTCCTCTGTTGAATCATGCGGTTGTATCTTAGAGGAGTGGGTCACTGGCAGTACTTAGGTACCATTTGCTGATTATTGCATGAAGCGGAGTGCGAATACCTTTTGCAGCGACATGAGAATCATGGTTCATGTTAATGGGTGACATTTAATGGCGAGCATGATCAGATTGAGTTTTGTTAACGAAGAAGTTCAGCGTTACTGTAGTAGTTCCACGCATCTGGAAGAATGAAATAAGCCACCAAAATTTTCACTCGTGTTTCTCCTGCGAACATTTGTGAGGCAATGTAATGTTAACATGCCAATGTCTGATCGAGACAATGGCTAGTTTTGATCAAGCCCACAAATGTACCTAACCTTTGTCCATATCGGAACATTGGCCGTTATTCGCAACCTTTGTCATCAAGTAAAATATTCAGTTTACTATGTATACTCATGCCGTACTCCCACTGCTGAATACTTTGCCAAAGGCGTCGCCTTCTTCCATGCTCAACCCTTCATCCAAGATGTCATGCGCCATGTTGACAACCTCGTCTTCGATGCCAGACTCCAAGACCAAGCCTTCACTGAAGGCTAGTCGTGTCAGGGCAACAAGATAGGCATGCTGCCCGCCCAGTGTGTTGACCAGCTTGGTTTTGATGTCGAATTTGGGATTTGATGTGGCTATGTGGTGGATGAGCTTCATGGTTGCGTTGATGGAGTTCACCTTGTAGTCTTGGGTGGGTGCAACTGGGTGACGGTAGAGGCTTGTTATGCAATGGTCGAGATATTTGATGAGCCGGCCAGTACACAGTCGGTTTTGTGCTAAGCGACAGGACCCATATTCAAATATGGAAAATTGCGTGAGCACTGAGAGGACAAGGAGGCGCAGGTCCCATAGCTCGGCCTCGGACACTGGTACGGTGTTTGTAGGTGATGCGGAAGGATCCGGCACAGGCTTAGGTGTCTCGGTGAAAAGGTTGGTGAGACGATTGATTAGAGCGTCTTCATTGCTTGCTTGGTTATCTGCAGCGGGATCTGCCGTATTAATAGGTCCAACTGAGGTGGTGAGAGCAGATGTGCCCAATATGCGTAACATGAGAGTCATTTGCGCCACAGGCTGCTCTTTGACTAGGAGCATTAACGTAAAACTAGAGGGTATTGCTTGCCACAGGCCGACGATGGCTCCGGTATCTGATGAGGATAGACAGCTAGTTGCTACTAAGTAGAGCAGCTCGAGACAGTCTTCCACGTTAATGTAGGCAGCAATTTGGCGCTGTTTTGGTGAGTACAGATCTGCGATTGCCTTATCACCCCCTCTGGCTGCTTTGGATATGGGGTCAGCCACAAGATCAACAGAAGCAATGATGAGTGGGACAATGCGTTGGGCAATCTCTACAGCAGTCTCGACTGGCTCGCATGCGAGGATAAAATGTAGCGCATCGAGGATCAACGGAGTAGGCTCGTAGTACTTTTCGGTTTGACATCTTTTCCAGAGGTCGAGAAAGACATGGCACAGGTGCAAGGCCAAGTCATGGACATGATCGATAGTCATGTTTGCTAGCGCATCGTACACTATCGACGACAATTTCTTAGTGGGGGTGGAGGGAAAGGCATACTTGGTCAGTGCCTCAAGTACGCGGTCTGTGTCAATGGAGGATGGATAGGAAAGCAGGCGGTGCAATAGGGCGAATCGACGGTCGTCGTGTCTGAAGTGCTGGAGCAGTGCCGTATCTATCTTGGCTTGGGCTGCTAGCGGCGGTTCCCGCTCCTTGGGTCGACTACGCGGCCCGCTCAGCTGTAGGGCGGGCAGTGGTAGGGGACTTTGGTCAGTGACATGCCGCTTGCGCTTCCCGGCCTTGGGAGTAGCAGTCTTTGGTCTGTCGCGATGTCTGGATGGCGATGCCATGACGACGTCGTCATCGTCGAAGCCGTCGGCTAGCGGGCCTCTTGCCGTGTGTGCTCCCCTAGGCGTGCCTGCGGGACTGGCGGATGGCAGGGTTGGCGTTGGTTTTGAGGGCACAATCCGTGCTGTTCTTCGTGGGATGCCAGCCTCGCGCGCCTCATACTGGTGGAACATGGTGTCTGTCTGGGCCGACTCTGCCTCGCGGCGCAGACTGTCCATCTCTGCGCGTAGCCTGGCCAGCTCTGTGCCATGGGCATGTTGCTGGTCGGCCAGCTGGCGCTCGTATCGTTTGGCATCGATGTCATGGCGTCTTCGAAGGATGTCAGCTTCACCGGACTTGGTCTGCAGCTTTTCCCTGAGCGCGTCGGCCTCTCGTGTCTGGCGGGCCTGGTCTTGCTCCAACTGCGGGCATCAGCAAGGTCAGGGGAGCACGCGGGCGGTGCACAAAGGGTATCGCACCTGAGTGATGCGCTGGAGCAGGTGGTGGGGATCAGAGTGCTGGCCGTGTGCACCGGCGGCAGCGCCGTCGTCGTCGTCGGCGAGCCGGGGCTGTGAATGCAGCGGCGCCTGGGCTGTCACGACCCAGGGCGAGGCGGGCGGCGGGCCAGAGGCATCGTTCAGGTCGACAAGCTCTGCGCCGTCATGGTCGTCATTGTCGAGGCCATAGTCGGAGGCGGGTGCTGGGTGCTGGGTGGCGCGTAGGGCATTGGCCTCGAGGTGGTGCAGCGTGTTTGCGGGGAGGTGGTCGAGGTCGTCGTCGTCGAAGCCGTAGTCGTCGTCGTCGTCGAAGCCGTAGTCATCGTCGTCGTCGTCGTGGCCGGGCATGGTGGCTCCATCGGGGCTGGGCTGGGGCGTATGCTTATTAGTCGTGGTGGCATTAGGCCGTCGTCGCTAGACGGAGGCGCAGCCATGACGTCTGTCCGTTGCGACTTGTCCGCTGCAATTTCACAGCCTGCCTGCTAGCAATAGGCAAACCCTCGCTCGCACGTCTGGCCCACCACCGCGCCCTCGACCACCCCGCCGTCGCATTCACCACACGCCCACGCCCACCACAACCTCGACTCCCACACACCCCGCCATCACCACCGCCATCGCCATCACCGCCCCCTCCCTCTCGCTGCAGGCTTCCACATAGCTGCTGCCGCCATCACCACCCGCCCGCGCTGACCATGGCGCGCCCTCGCAAGGACGTCAAGTTCCAGCATCAAACGCGCAGTGCCAGCAATGGACGGGCTCGTCGGCCCTCGCAGTCTCTGTCCGAGTTCAGCGACCCCGGAAGCCCAACCACCATCAAGGAGGAAGCGGCTCCCCCAGTACGCTGGCCCGTCTCTCGCCTCCGCCCTCGCCCTGCTAACCAGCCCAGGCCCCCGAACAACCCCCTCAAACAGAGTACGAGAAGAAAAAGGCAAACTTCATCACCCGCACCATATGGACCCTCGTCATGATTGCCGCCTTCTTCTGGGCTCTCGGCGCTGGCCACCTCTTCATCATCATCATGGTCACCGCCGTCCAATGCATATCCTTCAAGGAGGTCATTGCAATCGCAAACGTGCCCAGCAAGGCCCGCAGCCTGCGCTTCACAAAGTCGCTCAACTGGTACTTTCTCGGCACCGCAATGTACTTTTTGTACGGCGAGAGCGTCATCTACTACTTCAAGCACATTTTGATGGTTGACCGACTGCTGCTTCCCTTGGCTACCCACCACCGCTTCATTTCCTTTATGCTCTACATTATCGGTGCCTGAGCCCCTCCCTTTTCTTCCGTCTTGTCGAGCTAACCCAGCCAGGCTTCATCTTTTTTGTCTTCTCCCTCCAAAAGGGCCATTACAAGTTCCAGTTTACCCAATTTGCATGGTCCCACATGGCTCTGTTCCTCATTGTCGGACAAGCTCACTTTGTCATCAACAATATTTTCGAAGGTTTCATCTGGTTCATCCTCCCCGTGTCCATGGTCATCACAAACGACATTTTTGCCTATCTCTGCGGAATCACGTTTGGCAGGACTCCACTGATCCAAATCTCACCCAAGAAGACGTGGGAGGGATTCCTGGGTGCCTGGTTCTTTACCGTCCTCTGGGGTGTCGCCGTCACTCATTTTGTCTCCCAGTACAAGTACTTCATCTGCCCTGTCAACGACTTGGGTGCGAACATCTGGTCCGGCCTCGAGTGTAGACCTAATCCCGTCTTTGTTGCGCGCGACTACACGATTCCCTTCCTTCCCGAGGGTCTTCCGTTCCCCCGCACCTTCAACATCATGCCCGTTCAGTTCCACGTCATTATGCTAGGAACGTTTGCCTCGCTCATTGCACCCTTCGGTGGCTTCTTCGCCTCTGGGCTCAAGCGAACATTCAAAATCAAGGACTTTGGTGATTCCATTCCTGGACATGGCGGGATGACTGACCGCATGGACTGCCAGTTCATCATGGGATCCATTGCATTCTTCTACTACTCGAGTTTCATTGCTGTCCACCACACGACTGTCGGCGGGGTGATTGAGTCTGCCATTACTGGACTTAGCTACGAGGAGCAGATGGAAGTTGTCAAGATCTTGAGCAAGCACCTGGTCAACCAGGACATAATATCACCAAAGGTATGTTTCTCCTTCTGTCAAGCCCACGTCTTGCATACTCACTTTACCATTATAGGTGCTTGAACTTCTCTCCGAGCAAATGGTGCGGAGATGAACGCAAAATGTGGATTTAGCTTAATCATTTAATAGAGTGTTTACTGGTCCAAGAGGAGGTTTGGGGGGGAAGGCATCAAATTTGGCGCTGCCAAGTAAAGGCAGCTCGAATTTCGAGAGGCATGGCATACGGCTTTAGCCGCGGGCGGTAGGTATTGGTAATCGGGCGCATATACCCTTTTTCTGCAGTCTGGCGTACACTTGAAACACGGGTTTCTTCGTGGCGCGCATCAACGTAGCATACAAGTAGTAATATTCTTTACAATTTGCCTACTAGTAGAAGCTCGAAGCTCCTAGTGAGGTGAGGCATGACGGACGTGCGCAACCGAGGCTTGCGCGCACGGGCCCCATCTTGCAACTCAAGTTTTGGGCCTGTTCAGATAGGCAAGGCATCACATCAACGCCGATGCCACCACGCCCATTTGTGAACGACCGACTATGGAGTTGTCTCTGTCCCGGCTTCCCGCCCAACTCGACGGCAAGCGCCACGGTAGCAACATGGGCTAGACGGCCACAGCGCAATGCGACACTGAATGATAGATCAATCTACCCCCGCAACCAGCCGCGTGCCTATACTCTGTCCAGCACATGTCGCGCGGCCAACGAGTCCTTCTTTTCGCAGCCTGGCGTTGCGCCAGCTGGGTTCCGGCCTTTTGGCGAGCAATCCCACGTTCCTCAGCCCGTCAGTTCCCGGCAAAAGCCTTCGCTCGCTCAGCTTCCGACCGACCTTCTCTACGACCATGCCCGAGCCGAGGGCGCCAAAGGCCATTGGGACGAGGTCATGAACATTTGCAGAGTGTTGATCAAAGACAGAGGAGAGCAGCCAAATAGGGAAATGTACACGGCCTTACTGCATAGCTTTGTCAGCTCCAAGGATGGCACAGCCGGCAAGCTGCGCAAAGTGCTCGAAGAAATGGGATTTTGGAGCCAGACGGATGCATCCCTGTTTGGGGCCCCGAGGATTGAGCTTGACGCTCGTGCGTGCGAGTGTGTGCTCGAGGTGCTGGCGGTGCATCCTGACTACCTTTTGCGCTCCGAGATTCTCGAATACATGAAGTCGCGCTGGCTCACCCTTTCCACTCGCGGGCAGAACTTTGTCGTGGCAGGGTTGTTGCGAGAGCGCCATTTCGAGCAGGCGCTTGATACAATGGAGGACATGATCAGGAACAACATACGTGTGGAGAATTGGCTGTTCGACGAGGCCATGTGGATTCTATTGGAATTCAAGGAAGTGGAAGAGGCGTTCTATGTTCTGGGCCTCAAGGAAACAGTGCAAAACAAAGGCAGTGGCACTGGGACTGCTAAGGTGAGTGATGCGCTTTTGGGCGCATTGCTGGACGCGGCGGCAGAGAGTCAGCTTGTATGTGTAATACAAATCCAACAATCAACCCATGGCATAATGCTGATCCCGCGCAGCACGAAGAAACGGTCAAAGTGTGGATGACCCAAGTTCAGCCAGGCTACTTGAAACCGGGTACTGGCACCTGCATGTCTGTTCTTGCACTTGCTTCTCACAACGGAGACGTCGAACTTGCCACCGACGTCTTTCGTCTGCTTACCGAACGTGAAACCACTTTTACGACTCACCACTACGAACTCATCATGTCTACTCATCTGCAAGCCAAGGATGTTGAGGCTGCTGTATCCGTGATTCTCATCATGGTAGATGCCAACGTCAAGGTCGATGCTGCAACGTGCCAGCCACTGTACCATTACTTGTCTATTGATACAGGTGATGGAGCCAGCCGCTCGTTGGAAGCCTTTGCCCTCCTCCAGGACTTTGAGGCTGCTGGTCGCAGAGTGCCTACAGCGGCGGTCAATGCGTGCATCCAGGCTAGTCTTGCCCTGGGTCGCCTTGAGGAGGCGATTGAGATATACAAAGCCCTTCATACCGTTTCACGCGCAGGGCCCAATACCAACACATTCAACATCCTCTTCAAGGGCTGCCACCAGTTTGTACGCAAGGAACTGGCAATGTTCTTGGCAAACGAGATGATGCAGCTTGGGCTGGCACCTGACCGCATTACCTATGATCGGCTCTTGCTGGTCTGCTTACGATGTGGCGACGTGGAAGATGCGCTGCTATACTACGAGGAGATGATGTCGTCGAGCGACGGTGACGCACCGATGAAGCCCCGAAAGAAGACTTGGGAGCTCCTCATACACGCTTGTGTGCAAAAGGGTGACGAGAGAGCAGTTGCGCTTCTTAGCGAGTACAAACGAGAGATTGACGAGCCCCGCATGTCAGTGGAGAAGGCCGTTTTCGACCGTTTCGAGTACGGAATGCTGCCGATGCCCCGAGCATCTGGAGCGGGAGATGTCGAGTCTGGTCGATTCCATGCTATGGAAGATCAACACGTCAGGCCAGCGGCAGAGGTGACACCATCCCCAGGACCTGGTGCCGACACAGGACGATCGGGGGCGAAAGATGGGTTTTTGCACCGAGGCAACGAGGCCGGTGCGAATGCGGAAGCGGAGAGCGCCGATCTCGAGGGCGCACAGTCCACTGCAGCAGCTAGCGAAGACACAAGGCCAGCCTAAGAGGGAAGGCAGCGCGCGAACCTTTTGGGCGCCCCAGTGGCTTGATAAGATGCCGGGGGCTATGATTAAGTAGATGGGCATTCACCGGATTCGCCAACAGACTTGCTTGGTGTGCCGGTGCTGCAGCCCGTGTACATGGTGTGTGAGTATGTACGTAGGTGTAGTCAGTCGTATCGCCATGTTCACGGTGAGCGTGGGGGAATATACGTCACAGCGTCAATGATAAGTATTTTGGTATGTAGTATGTACAAAGTACGTGCGCACGCGTGGGGTCATGGCATATCGAGGCCGGCCGGTCTGGCGGCGATTATTCACGAGATGCAAATTCGTCCTCGCACGAGCGTGCTATCTCTCAACCAGGGCCATACAGGTGGGGAGGAGCGGAGGAAGACAGCTGCCGAGGCCGCGGGCGTCAGCGAATAGGAGGCTGGGCAAATCAAGGTTTTCAAGCACACTAGCTCCCTCTTGGAGAAGCTTAACTCGTACCGCAGAGCCGCAGCCTCAACCGCTCCACTGCACGCCTCGACTTTGCCAATAGCGTTGCGGCCTTTTCCACGATCCTGCCCCCTAGCCGCTCGACACGATACCACCACCCAAGCCGAGCTATAGCCGTCGACGCGCCCTGTCTTTTTTTTTCCTTGCTGGCCTGCTTTCAAATGCCGTAGATGCCGACTCCACACTGGCAACCCGGGCGTCACTCTTCCGACCGGTGTGTATGGGCTTATGCCTGAAACGGCCATCGGAGCCTGCTAGCATGCTGCGTCTCCGGTAGTTGGTTTGACCCCAACATGTGGGGACTGAAATGTCGAATGATGCACTGACTGGAGTCTCCATGATGGCACCCACACAATGGTACTGGCATTGTGGGGAATGGTTCTGGAGTACAAGTAGGGACTTCTCTCCCGACCCCTTCTTCTCCTCCAGTCCCTTCTTTCCCCTCTTGTACCTTGACCCCTTCCATCTTCGACCACAATGGGACTCAGCGGCAAAACCCTCCAGACGGCCCAGCTTTTGCTCGTTGTCCTACCGGCCTTTGTGCTGTTTGGGTACAACCAGTCCGGCGTAGGTGGTCTCCTCTCCCTCCGGGACTGGAACGACCACTTCCCCGAAATCAATACCATCGATACCCATGGTGCTGAGAAGAGCAGCAACTCTACCAAGCAGGGCGCAGTCGTTGCCAGCTTCACCATCGGTGCCCTCTTTGGTGCTCTGTCCTGTTCCTGGATCGGAGACTACCTCGGCCGACGAAAGCTCATCTTCTTGGCTGCAGGTCTGACGCTTGTTGGCGAGATACTGCAATGCACCAGCTTCCAGCTTGCCCAATTCGTTGTCGGTCGCTTCATCCTCGGATGGGGCGTGGGTGCTCTGAGCGCCACCGTCCCAGTCTGGCAATCCGAGTGTTCATCGTCTGCCAACCGCGGTAAGCACGTCGTGCTGGACGGATGCTTCATCTCTCTGGGCTACCTTCTTGAAGCCTGGATCAACTTGGGTTTCTTTGAACAAGACAATCTGCCCTTGCAATGGCGCATTCCTCTCGCTATCCCGACTGTCATCTCCATCATTCCCATGTTGGCGGTTTTCAGCATCCCTGAATCACCTCGCTGGCTTGTAGCCAAGGGCCGTGTCGAAGACGCTCGTGTCAGTCTGTCCAGCTTCAAGGGTCTGGATCTGCACGACCCTGAGATCACTGCCGAGATTACTGGCATTGAGATCGCGCTCGAGGAAACTGGCCGCAGCGCAGCAAAGATGAGCGACATCTTCACCATGGGCAAAGACAAGCTATTCTACCGCTTTGCTCTCTGCATTTTCCTCCAATTCTTGCAGCAGATGTGTGGCAGCAACCTCATCTCCACCTACTCAACTGTAAGTTTAATCAGTTAAGCCTTATTCATCATCATCGTGTTAATGTATTGTGGTAGATTATTTTCCAGCAAGGTCTAGGCCTCAATAGCGAAACCTCGCGCATCCTTTCCGGTGGTGCGTTGACCTGGAAATTCCTTTCCTGCTTTGTCGCCTTCTTCACCATTGACCGCTTTGGACGTCGCAAGCTTTTCATGTTCAGCGGCGCCGGCATGGCCTCTTGCATGTTGGCACTAGCCATCGCATCTAGCTTCCCTAAGACGAACCAGGCTGCCCAAATCGCCTCTGCATTCTTCGTCTTTCTCTTCAACTTCTTCATCCCTATCGGCTTCCTTGGCGCAAACTTCTTGTATTGCACCGAAGTTGCGCCAACCCGGCTCCGCGTGCCCATGGCTGGTATCTCAACTGCGAACCATTGGCTTTGGAACTTTGTCGTTAACATGGTCACTCCTGTACGTACACGTCTTCTGTTTTGTACCTTGATTCCTGCTAACGCCCAACACCAGGTGGCGATTGAGACCATTGGATGGAAGTACTACCTCGTTTTCCTCATCATCTCCGCCATTATTCTCCCCGTAGTCTACTTTGGCTATCCCGAGACCATGGGTCGTAGCTTGGAGGAGCTGGAAGTCATGTTCACAGAGGGCAAGAGCATTCCTGCCATCGTTAGCATGTCGCGTAAGCCTTTTACCGGCAGCATTGTGCCTGAGGATAAGCTCGAGAAGATTGGCAAGAATGTAAGCGAGGAGGAATTTGTATGAGGCTGCTTTGGTTGTATCGACGTTTTCCACGTTGAGTGAAGCTTGTGGCTTTTCATGTATACAAGACGAGTATTTAAAGACTGGCTACGCTACGATATTATGATTAATGGAAAAAAAACGAACGATTTATGTCAACGTGCCAGATCCATGTAAGAGACTACCGCTGATATGCATGTGAATGTTTTCCAGAATTTGAACTACTTGCATTCTTTATTATTCCCAGTTGTAGGTGTAAAGCTTAGGGTCAATTGACAGTGGACAGATTTTATCCACATGCACACCCCACTGATCGAATCAATAAGCTTTCCCCACGGAAGCTAAAGTGTTGAGGCGTCTTGGTTAGGACACACGTTTTAGCGCTTGGGAAGATGCAAGCGACATTGGGGGGAGGGAGGGGTAACTCAGCCGCTTTGACGATCCTATGATCCCTTCTGTGTAGGTGCACCCACACCCACAGCCCCCCATCGTCTACCACTTTCTTGTCCAAGGTTAAGCTTTAAATGCCTAGAATACGAAAACTTGGAAATCGGAAGTTTAGCTCTTTGTTATGATTGGCTCGAAGCGCGTCATTTGTTCGGCAGCAATCGGGACGGAGAGAAAAAGACGCTAAGCCCAGCCACCAATATCACATTTCCCCGCGTTCTGTATCACTATGGCCTAGTCAGTCTCCAAGGCGCACAGTAAGGCATAGTGCGTAGGTGGAGAGCAAAACATCCAGTGATGTGAGTTGATGAAATAGCCCACTGCGACTGTTGATCATTGGTATACATGGCCACTTTTGCAATACCGTCTTCAGCAATGCTACGTATGTGGCGCAGTGCAAGTTTCCCATGTTAGATTAGTGGGTGAGGTGGCTCTCCTGAGTATTGGTGCGCAGCACTTTGAGGTACAAGGCTTAGAAATACCCACGTGATAGGGTTCTAGCCAGATAGTGTCGGGGAGGGTAAGCCAGGGACCGGAGTACACGTGTATATATTCAAGACTGAAGTTAGGAGGTCATTAGAAACTTTATCTTAAAAAAGACATATATACTACACTAGTACATGCTTCTAAACTTTTACTTTACTCGAAGCCTTGAAAGTATATATTTGTTTTCATCAATTCCTAACCCAACAACATCCTATATATACTACCCCACTACGAACAGTATGACCTCGGCAAAGTCCAAAGCCAGTGAAAGTGGCACGTCAAAAAACGACACGGCAGGGACACCACCGGCCTACGATGGCTCCTCCACCTCCGATGCACCACCGACCTACGAATCCGTCGGACGCGCCCTAACGGCCCTCTCGCAAGGCGACCCAGACGAGTTCATCACAGTACCATTCATAACCCGAACCGTGGCCTTCAGCATCCACAACTACAATCCCTTTTCGCACAAGCAAGGCGAGGTCCGTCATTCCATTGTGACGCGCCGGATGAAGCGCTCGTATTACCTCGCCCACTACGTCAAGGACATAGACGGCAATTTTATCGGCACCGGCCGTCCGGCAGTAGATGCAGAGCTCGTATTTGTGCCGGGCAAGAGTAGCCCCGAGGACTTGCTGCGCCAGGTCGACGAGGTGGTGATCAAGGTGCAGAGGCTGAGGGCCAATGGCATTGGTGAATGGGGGAAGCCGTTACCGGATCATGGCGTAGGACAGGGCGGGGGTGGAATGGCTATGTAAGGTGTGTGTGCGGATCTTTTCTCTGTTCTTCGATTCGACAAGAACTGTTTGTATCGTTGGATGAATTGAGCGGTTTGTTCTTTTAAATGAGGTGGTAAATGAAATTCTCGATGCAAATAACGTGCGGGATCAGTAAGCTGGAAAGATCAGTAAGCTGAACGCCCCACCCAACCTGACGCGACTCTCTCCACAACCACCACAATGCCGCGACAACAACGCTCTATACAGACTTCTCGTGAAGGTAGAATAAGCCTTACTATCGCGTCTTATCGTAGTAATTTAAGCTAATCTATTCACTCTCTTACAAAAGCGTACAATGTGCTAAAATCAACGCTGTACACGCGTCTCTATAGTACCTAGCCACGATTAGAGATAGTCTCTGTTAACTAAAAGCTATCGCCTATTAAAGAGCAGTCTCTTGTATAGTAGATCCTAGCCCTTAATTAACGTAGTTTTCCGCTACATATTATCAACGTGCGACGAATAGTAGACGCTCTACTCGCTGCGCGCGGTCAAGATCCACCTCTACTACTGTAACGGCGCAGGCAAGATGAATCGGATCTGTTTCGGACGTAGGGTCACTTTAGAGGCATATGGGAGTGCGTGGGACACTAGTAATCTAAGATTTAATTTAACACCTATAGGCCTTGTACGAAAGGATATTAAAAAACTACTAGATAAGCTATCGTAGACGGCGGGCTTTTATATCTTTGTAGTTCCTACTAGTCCCTAAGAGAAACTAGTTTGGACCCTATTTAGATATTGGTCGTGTTAGTGGCTTAGCTGTTACACTACCTCCCCCCTTCTTTAATAGCTTGTCCTAAGCTGTTAAGAACTTTTACTGTAAAACTATCTAAACTTTTTACTTATAATGTTACTGCCTGCTGTTTCGCCTAATTTAGAATGGAGGCTAGTGTTTTTCTGCGCACGTAATATTAGTCTGTTTATTTACTTATAGAATATATTAATACTGCGCTACCTTACCTCTATAATAATAATAATAATAAAACTTTTTCTATATCTATATATATATATATATATACATATATTATACTACTTCGCTACCCTACTAGTACGTTGCTAGAGGCGTATTACCTTATCTATCTTCGTTTACTTTATACTTTTACACGTAGCGTCTTTAATATTAATTTTAATTTTAACTTAGAGGGGTTTAAGAAGTGTAATTATTATACTTAGTAGAAGAAGAAGTGCTCGCCTATAAGTTTAACTACCCCTATTAGTAATAATAGTTTACTAACTTAGCTAAGTTCTAGAGTATATCGCTAATAAGTTTATAGATTTTATTACTACTATAGACTATTATGCTATCGCCCGCAAGAGTAAGGATCTAGATACTAACTATTACTCTACTAAGAAGATAGTAGAGGAGGCTACCTTAGTTTTAGCCTACTAAGTCTAAGTAACTTATAGTTAGGAGAAGGAGTTATTAGTTATATAGCTATTAGCTGCTAGCTACTAAGTCCTAGTAGAGATTTAGGGCTGCCTTAGTTGTTTAAAGAATTAAGTAGTGAGCCTAGAGTAGGCTATTGCTAGCCTTGCGGCCGCTCTAGCTCCTATTCCTTATTATTAGTTAGGTTAGAGTAGAAGGAGAGGTAGTAAGGAGAGGGAGGATTTAGACGCGGTTACGTAGTCTATTTTTAACTACTATAGCCTAGAGAAGGATAGTACTACTACTACTACTTCTAAGTTAGAGGTTTAAGTAATAGTAGAGGGTCTAGAGGGGTTTAGGTTCTTTTTATAGAAGTTTTTAATCTATTTTAAATACCTATTATAAATCTTAATTTTCTTTTTCTTTCTTTTAAATTTAATTATCTTATAGTAAAGTTATATTATCTTTACCTTATTCCTAAGCTTAAATCTACTTTAATAGAGCTTAGAGTAGTCTTAGTTTAGTTAAGTTTTATTTATAGAAGAGTTTAAGTTTATAAGGTACTCCTATAAAGTTAGAGGTAAGGTACTAAGTAGAGTCTAAGTTATATCTAACCTACTTTACTTAATACTTTAACTTTAAGCGATATAACTTACTAGCTAAGATTTCTTTAACTTCTTACTCTTTTATACTATAGATTAGAATACTTAAAAGTTTAGGTACTTCTTATCTTAAGAGAGAATTCTAGAGGTCTTTATATAGAAGTTCTAAAGTAAAGACGTTATAGATTTAAAACCCTTTTAGTAGCTAGAGCTAATAAGAGTTTCCTACTTATTCTAATACTTTAAATAGTTCTTTCTATTTATTAGATAGCTTTTAGCTAGAACGGCCTAAGTTAAGATTATAAGTATCTAAAAAGACTTAATCTTCTACCTTTTAGTTAATAGAATATTAGTACTAGTTTACTATAGTTTATATCTATTCCTAGGTTTTCTTAAGTTATTTCTTAGTAATCTTCTAAGCTTTATATATTTAGCTAGCTAACGTAAGAGTCTTTACTTAGTTTAACTTATTAGAAGTAAAAGAGAGTTTTAGAGCTTAGTCCTAATTCTAGCTTTATTATAGTTTTATTTTATATAGAATTTAGTATAGAGATATTCTAATAGAGAAATAGAGTAAGGAAATTTAGGCTCTATTAATTAGAGGTAATAACCTACTCTAGTTATCCTAATAGTAGGTTATAAACGGGCGTAGTCTCTAGTTAATATACTTATTTATAATCTTAGTTTAGCTATCTATCTTCTTATAGTAGGCTATAGATAGTTTAACTTTAACGCTTAGAATCTAATAGAATTTAGACTAGAATTAAGAGATAAACTATAAGCCTCTATCTAAGATAATAGTTTTAGGTATATAGCTAAAATAGTATACCTACTAAATAAATAGCTTAGCTATACCTCTTACTATAATAGTCTTATAATAAGAGATAAAGATAGCTTACTTTAATAAGTAGTTAATAATAACTATAATTATATTATAACTAGACCTATCTTAGAGGAACTTCTTAAAGTCTATATATAAGTATTATATAAGCTTATTAGAAATTAGAAGAGGGTAAATTATACTAGGGACTTAAGTCTATCTTAGATATACCTTTTAGTATACTATATAGTTCTAAATATATCTTTTATAAGAAGCTTCTATACCTTTCTAATAGTACTTTTAAGCTAGTAACTAGTAGGTTTTCTTAGTACTAGAGTATATAAAAGAAATCTAATTATATACTTCTTATATAAAATAAGTATAAAGAATTAACTTAAAGAGAATATATAGTCTATTTATATATAATAGAAGGTTACTATAGAGTTAGTATTCTTCTAGTAGTAATACCCTTTATTTCTAAAAGAAGAAATAGTTAAGTTATAAAATAGCTTTAATAAGTTTAAGAGAGTCTAAGAATATTAGCTCTAATAAGAGTTTAATAGTAGAAATAGTAGTAAGTTACTAGTACTTTTAGATTATAAAAGTCTCTACTAGGTTAGAGTTAATTTAATTATCTAGTTAGTATAGTTCTAGTAGAACCTATAATCTATTATTAGTTTAGGCTAACTTAAGATTTTCTATATCTTATTCTTACTATAAGAGAATATTAGCGTAAGTATTACTTTTACTAGGCGTATAATAGATAAGAAAATTAAAGAGAGCTAGCTCCTTAGCCTACTTTACTTATCTAGCATTTAAAACTTTAGTACTTATAAAGTATTTTAAAGAATAATAATTTAAATATATATTAACTTAGGATTTAGTAAAAAGTAATTTAGATTACTATTTACTAAAAGTAGTAACTATAGTAAATAGTTCCTTATTATAAATCTCTTAATTTAGTTCTAATTTAGCTAGAACCTTACTAAAGAATACTACTAGGCACTATTTATTATTAAACTAAAGTTAAGAGAGAATGCTAGCTATAATACTATTAGAGGTATCTATTTCTACCTTTATATTATACTCTAGTTAGTAGTAATATAAAGTTAGTATTAAAAGAAGAGTAGATTTTAACTTATTAAAAGTAGCTTAATAATTTAAATTCTATATAAAAGGATATAAAGGACTCTAAAGAGCTAGAAGTAGTTTAGTAACTTATAAGTATTTAGGTATAAATTACTAGTAAAACCTAGTAAAGCCTAAAAATAACTTTATACTTATAATAGTTATAGATAGTTTCTAGTCCTTTAGGGCTTCTACCTTTTTAGAATCTACTTCTAATTCTTAGTTTATTAGTATATAATCTAGGTATTTAGTCTAAGTAATATAAAATTTACTTTTTTTAATATTAACTTAAAGTCTAGCTACTTATAACCTTTTTAGCATCTACTATATATATTAAGTATAATTCTTAAGTAACTTAGAGTATATTAAGATATTATCTAAATAGATAATATAAAATAAGTCTAAGAATTTAATTAGCACGTTATTTATATAGCGCTAATATATAGCTAGTCTATTATATAGTTTAAAAAGTAAAACTTTAGATTTATAAGTTCTATAATAAGTCTAGAATATAGTATATTCTTTAAAGTTAGAATTTATCTAAATCTTATTAAAGGCTATATAAATATCTAGCTTTATAAAGATTTTAGCTTTATAAGTATAAGCTAATAATTTATTAATATAGAGAATTAAATAGAAGTCTTTCTATATAATTAAGTTAAGCTTATAGTAGTTAACGTAAATATAGAGGTCGCTATTAAGCTTCTAAATATATAAAATAGAGAAGGTAAAGAGGCTACTACTAGAGTTAATATATTCTTTTTATAAGTTCTCTAATATAAAAGCTTTTATAGCTTTTAGCTTCTTAGTGCTTTATGTTAGAATATTGCTACTTAGGTAGCGGAAGTTGCTGCTTGTTCTACTAGTAGCTCAGAGGTAGAGGTCTCTGCCTTCTACTTGTCTAGTAATAGACTTAGAGGCAGCTTATCGAAGGTTCTAGTAAAGAGAGATAAATAAGAGATAAAAAGATATTGCTAGGGGAGAGAGAATAGTTAAATTGCCTTCCTAAGGTAGTCTGTAGGATTCGCTCTACTCTTCTCTACTTTCTATCTACTAGCTCTTCTACTACTTATATATTCGTTGTCTTAGATTCTAGAAGAGTCTTCTTAGTAGTAGCTTGCGTAATCTATGGCGTAATAGATAGATATTACTAGATAATAGCATAATAGCTTCTAGTAATAGATTAATTGACGTGTCTTGGTTGAAGGTTGAGTACTTGGTTCTATCGGAGATCAGCTGGTGAGCTTATATCTCCAACACACCCCCTTAAGCTAGGCAGCTGAGATCTGATTGATCTGCTGGTTTTGATTAGCTTGTTTGTTTCGATGAGCTTAGGCTGATAGATTCGATCGATCTGATGGGTTGGATTGTTTTGATAGATTGGTTCGATAGATTGGTTCGATGGATTGGTTTGATGGATTGGTTTGATGGATTGGTTTGATGGATTGGTTTGATGGATTGGTTTGATGGATTGGTTTGATAGATCTGATAGATTGACTAGATTCGATTGCGATCGAAAATCTTGAATCTTATCAGCGTTTGTAGCTTTGGTGAGACAATCAGCTAGTAGCTGGTTGGTACTTTGGTATTGTATTTGGATCTGTTTATCCTCCACCTTTTCGCGAATAAAGTAGTATTGAATATCAATGTGTTTCGTCCTCGCGTGGTAGGTAGGATTTTTGGATAGTTGAATTGCGCTTTGGCTGTCAGAGTATATAGTAACAGTTCCATCTGATAATATATCAAACAGTGGTTTGATACTTTTAATAATCTGGTTTAGATAGATACTCTGTTTTGTAGCTTCGCGGTAGGCCATGAATTCAGCTTCTGCGCTTGATAACGCGACGGTTGGTTGGAGCTTTGATAGCCATGAAATTGCGCAATAACTCTTGTTCAACTGGAGTAAAAAGATATATCCTGTGGTGGATCTGCGGGTATCAAAATCACCCCCCCAATCTGCATCGGTGGATCCGATCAGTTTGATCTGATCTGATCCCATCGATGTAGATTGATCAGTTTTGATGGAGCCTTCTTGAATATTGGAGCTAAGTTGATATAATAGTCCAATTTGGCTTGATTGCGATAGGTATCCCCATAGGTGATCAAGGTTGCTAAAATGTTCAGGGCTTGGATTGGCCATAAATCGCGATAGAAGATTAACTGCGTAGGTAATATCTGGCCGAGTAAAGATAGATAGATAGATTAGTGCGCCAATTTGTTGTTGAAATAGATTGATATCTTTTGGCGTTGCTGTTTAGTCGTTTTTTGCAAGCTTGGTACCTTGTGGTAAAGGTATTTTTCTTGGCTTAACGTTCTGCTTATTGAAACGAGTAAGCAGCCGTTGAAGATAGCTTTCTTGGCTGATATATATCGATCGATTAGATCGATTAATTTGGATACCTAGGAATTCAGTTACATCGCCAAGGTCTTTGATTTCAAGCTCTGATATATCAGATAGCTTGTAGAATAGCTGTTGAATCCTTTGTTCGTCTGGTCCAAAAATGAGTAAATCGTCCACATAGGTTGCGATTATTATTTTCTGTTTTTGATGGATATAGGTAGCTGTATCGATCGGCAAGGATTGAAAACCTAGTTGATAGAGTAAGCTTGATAGCAGTTTCTGCCATTGTCGACTAGCTTGTTTAAGCCCATATAGAGCCTTGTTGAGTAAACAAACGTGGTTAGGATAATTTGAATTTGAAAATCCCTCTGGTTGTTCGATATAGATCGTGGTATCGATTAGTGCATTTGGAAAAGCTTGTTTTATATCCCAGCTCTGTATAGCCCAGCCTTGGGCTGTCGCAATCGCAAGTAACAGACGGATAATATCGGGCCTTGTAGTATTGGCAAACGTTTCTTGATAGTTAATGCCAAACTCTTGTTGAAAACCTTTGGCTACCCAACGAGCTTTGAAGATAAAATCGTTGTTTTGTTGATATTTTCTGTTAAGTACCCAGCGTCCTTTAAGTACTGGTTGGTTGGAAGGCCTTGGTACAAGCGTCCAAGTATTATTCTTTTGCAGCTGATCTAGCTCTTTTTGCATTGCCAATAGATATTGATCCTTATTGTCATGCTTAAGAACTTGGGAGTAGTTTTTTGGATCGGTAATATCCTTGGAGGTAAATAGGATTTCTTCAAGAATAATATCCTCTGTTGTAACTTCGGTAGATAGGGCTGATTCTGTCGTTCTAGCTCTATTCTTGATAAGTACAATTGGATTTCGTCCAACTGTTTTCATTTGATTGGTGGATTTCTGATCGTTTTGATTCACTGGTTTCGTCTGATCTACCATTGGATGAAGGTTTTGGTTGGTATTTGGATCAGCATTTAGTTGATCGTTGGATTGATCGTCGGATTGATCGTTGTATTGATCGATTACTAGTTGTGATTCAAGATCATAAGCTTGATCGTTGAATACTCCTTCAAGTATTTGAACATCCCTTGCAGTTACAATCTTATTCGACTTTAGATCCACGAATTCCTTTGGTTCTTTTCGATAGGCTAGTGATCCCCAAATTTTGATATTGTTAATATTTGGTTTTATTCCGTATTTTGCTTCGAAAGGTGTTCGAAAATTGATAGAACTATGCGGTGTTCTATTATATAGATATACCGCTGCGAGTAAGGCTTCTGCCCAAAGTTTGTTTGGCATTTTTGCTTCAAATAACAGAGCTCTGATCTTGTTGAATAGGGTTCGATTGATTCGTTCTGCGCCACCTTTAGCTTTAGGATTGAAGGGGGAAGTAAAACGTAACTTAAACCCTCTTCGATTTGATAGCTTTTGTAATTCTTTGGTATTTAGCTCATTATCTGATTGAATGAGCTTAATTAGCTTTGAATCCTGAACTTCAGCTCTTTTAATAAAAGCTTTGACTGGCGTTATAAGCTCTGATCTTGATGTGAGAAGGTCCACTTCTAGATATTTCGTGTGGTAGTCCAGGAAGGTAATGTAGTACCTATAGCCCTTGTTCGTTCTTGGCTTGATAGGTCCTCCTAGATCGCAGTATATAAGATCGCCAAACTCATTGACTTGAGTTATTGGTGGATTTCTGCTTATCTTGCTAGTAAATTTGCTTTTTAAGTAGATCTCGCAGTTGCTGAATGAGTTGTTTGTTTTAATATTTGAATTCATGCCGTTGGTGTTGTCACAAAGCTTATTTAAGCTTGTTTTACTAATATGGCCGAAACGTCGATGCAATAGATCGATTTGATCGTTTTCTTCTGTTTGATTGATTTGATCGATTTGATCGATTTGATAGTTTTGATCGTTTTGATTGGTTGGCATCGATTTTGACTGATTGGGCTGTTCTGATAGCTTTAGCTGATTAGATATATTGGTATCGTCTGATGTTAGTTCGGATGGTATGGGCTGTTCTGTCAGCAGTGCTGTATAATTGGCTTGTATATGGATCTGATCGTTTTGATGGATATCGCTAGTCGTGTGAAAGATCGCGACTTTTCGATTGTAGTAGCCCTTGGCTAGTATTTGGCTGGATTGGGTAATTAGACTATAGTCCCTCGCAAACTTGAATTTAGCTCCTTTTTCAACTGCTTGATAGAGACTAAGTAGGTTGACGCGAAACTCTGGTACAAGGAGTACTTCTTTTAGCACAACTGATTGATTAGTGCTAGTAAAAGTAATTGGTACTTCTCCTTTACCAATCGCTGGTAATAGTGTTCCTGTATTACCCCATTTGATATAGGTGTTGGAAATACTGCTGATATTTCTGAACAGCGTTCGGTCGGAACAGATATGCGCACTAGCTCCACTGTCTAGTATCCATTCAATAGATTTGTTTGTTTTGACCGATTGGGTTATATTGATATCAGCGATAGTTTGGTTAACTGATACTATTGTTGATAGAGCTGTTTCAGATCTATTGGAGCCTTGGTTGGGGCGTTTGCTTGGATCTTTCTGCCAACACTGATCAATTGTATGCCCATTTCTTCTGCAGAAGCTGCAGTTTTTTGAGCTTTTATATTGTTGGGTTGGTAAGGTCATTTCGATATCCTTTGGCTGCTGGTTTCGATAGGATTGATTGGATCGATGGTATTGATCAGATCGATGGGTTGGATCTGATCGATGATTGGATTGATGATCGAATCGATGATCTGATCGATGATTGGATCGATGAGCTGGTTGATAGATTTGATGCCTTTGGTAAGGTTTGGTATCGCTCCTTTGGATTGAGTTGTTGGAGCTGTTTTTGATCGATTTTAGTCGTCGAGCTTCGTTAATAATCTGACTGCTCATTGTTTCAAGATTAATTTCTTTATTTGATCTAAAATCTTGAGTAATTGCTGTGACTAGATAATTGAAATCTGAACTTAAGTTATTGAGTATTAGCGCAGCAATAAACCTGCTTAGTAATTCGATACTTCGAGCTTTTAGGCTGAAAGTAAGCCTTGATAGCTTTTGAAGATAGTTTTCCACGTTGTTTTGGCAGCTTGAAACAGTAGTATTAATAAGTTCTTTGTAGATAAGAAAGTCTGAGCTAAAACCTTCTTGCGCATATAGAGCTTTAAGGTTGTTCCATAGCTCTACTGGAGTATTGATTTCTTTTGTTTGTAGGAGAGGTCCATCTTCAAGACTAAGTCTTATAGTAGATAGTACCTTTGTCTCATTGTTTTTGAACGATTCTGGACGTTCTTCTGGTGTAAGGTCGGCTATTACAGCTATATCGTCGCAATCTTGTTGAATTAGAATTGATTGAATCCTTATAGCCCACATGTCGTAATTTGAGCTTCCTTTAAGCTTTGGTACTTTAAAAATACTGTCAGCTATTTTAATAGACTGATAGATTGATTGGTTAGATCGAGCTTATGCTGATACTATTGCAGTTACTGTCCTTACTATGAAGAACTCTGGCTGCAGATCGTTAGCTTGATAGATTGAAAAAACTGATTGATCGATTGATTGATTGATAGATCGATAGGTTGAAATATCGATAGGTTGAAATATCGATAGATTGATAGATTGATAGATTGATAGATTGATAGATTGATAGATTGATAGATTGATAGATTGGTGGATTGATAGATTGGTGGGCTGGTAAGTCGATCGATGGATTGATCGATCGCTGGATTGTTCAATTGATCGATAGATAGTTCTAGTCAGCTGATCTGACTTCGGATGATAGAGTTTCTCAGCTCTTCGCCGTGGTTATCCTCTTAACCCTTGTTACCCTAGCTCTTACTAAGAAACTAACCTAGATAGGTATAGTTCTTATATAGACAGCGCTGATCGTAATAGATCGCAATAAACGTATAGTACTAGAAGCTTCGATAGATCGCGTAATCCGGGCTCATAACCTGTTAGAATATTGCTACTTAGGTAGCGGAAGTTGCTGCTTGTTCTGCTAGTAGCTCAGAGGTAGAGGTCTCTGCCTTCTACTTGTCTAGTAATAGACTCAGAGGCAGCTTATCGAAGGTTCTAGCTAAGGAGAGATAAATAAGAGATAAAAAGATATTGCTAGGGGAGAGAGAATAGTTAAATTGCCTTCCTAAGGTAGTCTGTAGGATTCGCTCTACTCTTCTCTACTTTCTATCTACTAGCTCTTCTACTACTTATATATTCGTTGTCTTAGATTCTAGAAGAGTCTTCTTAGTAGTAGCTTGCGTAATCTATGGCGTAATAGATAGATATTACTAGATAATAGCATAATAGCTTCTAGTAATAGATTAATTGACGTGTCTTGGTTGAAGGTTGAGTACTTAGTTCTATCGGAGATCAGCTGGTGAGCTTATATCTCCA